>NC_090175.1:9368208-9668208 GCF_024679245.1 Pseudorasbora parva | reverse complement strand
ATTTCATGTTTTGTTTTATTATAGCGCCACCAAGAGGCACAATCCCACCAATTTTTTTATGTGTCCTCATAGTGAGCCCATACATATGTGTGTCAAGTTTGGTGAAAATATCTCATTTTGTTTTGGAGTTATAGACATTTATATGAAAAAACACGTAAAAAAGGACTGACACCTGACTTTGATTGGATTTTACTACCCCTTACTATCAATATTTTGAGATTTGGGCATTAGCGTATAGCTATCGACCTATGTTTCCGAACTTCTGAGGCTGGTTTCGTCTCGATCGGACTAGCGGTTTCGAAGATATCAGCAAATGTTTTTTAAGCACTAAATTACAACTCTGCGCAAACCATATGCCGAAACCTGGCAAGTCTGGTATCGTTGGAGTCGGCAAGGATTCAGGAGACCAAAAAACACACTCCCATCAAAATATGTCAACCACACCCAAAGTTATAAGCGTTTGAAAAAAAAAATTCTCCACTAGGTGGCGCTGTTTCGAAACTTCTCAGGCTACTTCAAGGCATCGTGGTGATGACCCATACCAAGTTTCATAACAATCTGTTCATGCGTTCATAAAATACAGCATTTTTGCACATAATTCAAAATGGCCGACATCCAAAATGGCCGACATGGTAAAATTGGATATCAGTCGACTCGGCATGACGCCCTGAATCTAATGAGACCAATTTTATGATTTTTGGATAAACGGTTCAGAAGTTATAAGCCAAAATAGGCATTTTTCGTATCTCCGGACAGGTAGGTGGCGCTGCGCCGAAACGCTGCATGTTGCTTCAAGTCATGCTTGTGATGACATGTACCAAGGTTGGTTTGAATACGATAAAGCGTTGCGGAGATATAGCCTTTAGTGTGTTTTTGCAACCTCCACGTAAAATTTGTTTGTGCGTTTATTGAAAACGATTGGACGAATCAACTTGAATTCCATAACTTTTTGTCAACATGCTCTGAAGATGATCTGTTTCAATTTTCGTGAAAATCGGAGCAACGGCCTAGGAGGAGTTCGAAAAAGTAGGTTTATCAGAAAATTCAAAATGGCGGGAAAATTTGCATACCGGAAAATGACATCATAGGGTGAAATCGAATCGGCTTGAGCCAAGGAATCCGATGAAAAAAGAATTTTGTTTCTAGCCCTTAGGGGTCAAAAGTTATAAGCATAAATATGAGTGAAACTTTGGACAGGTGGTGGCGCTAGAGGGATTGAGTTAGAGGCACCAAATTTGCTATAGTGACAGCTCAGACTGGCCTCTATGAGTGTGCCAAATTTCACAACTTTTTACCATACGGTTCTATGGGCTGCCAGAGACTCCTATGGCGGAAGAAGAAGAAGAAGAAGCAGAAATATAGCTGCAAGCAGCCATTATCGGGGCCAAGCGCAAAGAAGAAGACAAGACATGCCAGCATGGCTGGAAGTCTCAAGCCAACTGCAACAATGAGCCATTAAGGACCTATTAAGTTGATTTTAGGCAAAATAGCAGTCAAATTTTAAATACAGTCAATAATAATGGTTTAATGGTTTATCACTTTCGACCAATAGGTGTCACTGTTACGAAACTGATGTGGTTTAGTCAGATTGAGATGACAATGACACATGCAAAGTTTGGTGTCAATATGTCAAAGCATTGCAGAGATACAGCCTCAAGAGTAATTTTTGCATCATGGCTCAACTCTGTTGCAGTGGTATATGAAAACTGTTTTGTCTATCAATCCGAAATCCATAACTATTTGTCAGCATGGTCTGAAGACGATACGGATCAATTTTGGTGAAAATCGGACAAACGGTCTAGGATGAGTTTGAAAAAGTAGGTTTTTAACAAATAACAAGACGGAGGACAGATAGGTTTGCAAAATATGGCACAATTGGTATCCATGTTCTCGGCATGAGCCATTGACTGTATTATGACCAGTTTCATTACAATGGGTTAATTTAATCAAAAGTTATTCGCATTTCTGTACATTTTATTACAACTTTTGACCACAAGGTGGCGCTACCCCGAAACTTTTTGAGTATCTTCAGGACATGGAGCGGAAGACACATACCGAGTTTTGTAACGATACGCTAATGCATTCGTAAATTATAGCATTAGCATTTTAAACCATAATACTGCATTGAAGTCAATGGGAATTTCATGTTTTGTTTTATTATAGCGCCACCAAGAGGCACAATCCCACCAATTTTTTTATGTGTCCTCATAGTGAGCCCATACATATGTGTGTCAAGTTTGGTGAAAATATCTCATTTTGTTTTGGAGTTATAGACATTTATATGAAAAAACACGTAAAAAAGGACTGACACCTGACTTTGATTGGATTTTACTACCCCTTACTATCAATATTTTGAGATTTGGGCATTAGCGTATAGCTATCGACCTATGTTTCCGAACTTCTGAGGCTGGTTTCGTCTCGATCGGACTAGCGGTTTCGAAGATATCAGCAAATGTTTTTTAAGCACTAAATTACAACTCTGCGCAAACCATATGCCGAAACCTGGCAAGTCTGGTATCGTTGGAGTCGGCAAGGATTCAGGAGACCAAAAAACACACTCCCATCAAAATATGTCAACCACACCCAAAGTTATAAGCGTTTGAAAAAAAAAATTCTCCACTAGGTGGCGCTGTTTCGAAACTTCTCAGGCTACTTCAGGGCATCGTGGTGATGACCCATACCAAGTTTCATAACAATCTGTTCATGCGTTCATAAAATACAGCATTTTTGCACATAATTCAAAATGGCCGACATCCAAAATGGCCGACATGGTAAAATTGGATATCAGTCGACTCGGCATGACGCCCTGAATCTAATGAGACCAATTTTATGATTTTTGGATAAACGGTTCAGAAGTTATAAGCCAAAATAGGCATTTTTCGTATCTCCGGACAGGTAGGTGGCGCTGCGCCGAAACGCTGCATGTTGCTTCAAGTCATGCTTGTGATGACATGTACCAAGGTTGGTTTGAATACGATAAAGCGTTGCGGAGATATAGCCTTTAGTGTGTTTTTGCAACCTCCACGTAAAATTTGTTTGTGCGTTTATTGAAAACGATTGGACGAATCAACTTGAATTCCATAACTTTTTGTCAACATGCTCTGAAGATGATCTGTTTCAATTTTCGTGAAAATCGGAGCAACGGCCTAGGAGGAGTTCGAAAAAGTAGGTTTTTCAGAAAATTCAAAATGGCGGGAAAATTTGCATACCGGAAAATGACATCATAGGGTGAAATCGAATCGGCTTGAGCCAAGGAATCCGATGAAAAAAGAATTTTGTTTCTAGCCCTTAGGGGTCAAAAGTTATAAGCATAAATATGAGTGAAACTTTGGACAGGTGGTGGCGCTAGAGGGATTGAGTTAGAGGCACCAAATTTGCTATAGTGACAGCTCAGACTGGCCTCTATGAGTGTGCCAAATTTCACAACTTTTTACCATACGGTTCTATGGGCTGCCAGAGACTCCTATGGCGGAAGAAGAAGAAGAAGCAGAATAATAAATATAGCTGCAAGCAGCCATTATCGGGGCCAAGCGCAAAGAAGAAGACAAGACATGCCAGCATGGCTGGAAGTCTCAAGCCAACTGCAACAATGAGCCATTAAGGACCTATTAAGTTGATTTTAGGCAAAATAGCAGTCAAATTTTAAATACAGTCAATAATAATGGTTTAATGGTTTATCACTTTCGACCAATAGGTGTCACTGTTACGAAACTGATGTGGTTTAGTCAGATTGAGATGACAATGACACATGCAAAGTTTGGTGTCAATATGTCAAAGCATTGCAGAGATACAGCCTCAAGAGTAATTTTTGCATCATGGCTCAACTCTGTTGCAGTGGTATATGAAAACTGTTTTGTCTATCAATCCGAAATCCATAACTATTTGTCAGCATGGTCTGAAGACGATACGGATCAATTTTGGTGAAAATCGGACAAACGGTCTAGGATGAGTTTGAAAAAGTAGATTTTTAACAAATAACAAGATGGAGCACAGATATGTTTGCAAAATATGGCAAAATTGGTATCTATCTTCTCGGCATGAGCCAATGAATGTATTATGACCAGTCTCATTACAATAGGCTAATTTAATCAAAAGTTATTAGCATTTTTGTACATTTTATTACAACTTTTGACCACAAGGTGGCGCTGCCCCGAAACTTTTTGAATATCTTCGGGACATAGAGCGGAAGACACATACCGAGTTTTGTAATGATACACTAGTGCATTCTTAAATTATAGCATTAGCATTTTAAACCGTAATACTGCATTGAAGTCAATGGGAATTTCATGTTTTGTTTTATTATAGCGCCACCAAGAGGCACAATCCCACCAATTTTTTTATGTGTCCTCGTAGTGAGCCCATACATATGTGTGTCAAGTTTGGTGAAAATATTTCATTTTGTTTTGGAGTTAGACATTTATATGAAAAAACACGTAAAAAATGACTGACACCTGACTTTGATTGGATTTTACTACCCCTTACTATCAATATTTTGACATTTGGGCATTAACGTATAGCTATCGACCTATGTTTCCGAACTTCTGAGGCTGGTTTCGTCTCGATCGGACTAGCGGTTTTGAAGATATCAGCAAATGTTTTTTAAGCGCTAAATTACAACGCTGCGCAAACCATATGCCGAAACTGGGCATGTCTTGTATCGTTGGACTCGGCAAGGATTCAGGAGCCCAAAAAAGCTACTCCCATCAAAATTTTTCACTCACACCAAAAGTTATAAGCGTTTGAAAAATAAGAATTATCCACTAGGTGGCGCTGTTTCGAAACTTCTCAGGCTACTTCAGGGCATCGTGGTGATGACCCATACCAAGTTTCGTAACAATCCGTTCATGCGTTCATAAAATACAGCATTTTTGCACATAATTCAAAATGGCCGACATCCAAAATGGCCGACATGGTAAAATTGGATATCAGTCGACTCGGCATGACGCCCTGAATCTAATGAGACCAATTTTATGATTTTTGGATAAACGGTTCAGAAGTTATAAGCCAAAATATGCATTTTTCGTATCTCCGGACCAGTAGGTGGCGCTGCGCCGAAACGCTGCATGTTGCTTCAGGTCATGCTTGTGATGACATGTACCAAGTTTGGTTTGAATACGATAAAGCGTTGTGGAGATATAGCCTTTAGTGTGTTTTTGCAACCTCTACGTAAAATTTGTTTGTGCGTTTATTGAAAACGATTGGACGAATCAACTTAAATTCCATAACTTTTTGTCAGCATGCTATGAAGATGATCTGTTTCAATTTTCATGAAAATCAGAGCAACGGCCTAGGAGGAGTTAGAAAAAGTAGGTTTTTCAGAAAATTCAAAATGGCGGGAAAATTTGCATACCGGAAAATGACATCATAGGGTGAAATCGAATCGGCTTGAGCCAAGGAATCCGATGAAAAAAGAATTTTGTTTCTAGCCCTTAGGGGTCAAAAGTTATAAGCATAAATATGAGTGAAACTTTGGACAGGTGGTGGCGCTAGAGAGATTGAGTTAGAGGCACCAAATTTGCTATAGTGACAGCTCAGACTGGCCTCTATGAGTGTGCCAAATTTCACAACTTTTTACCATACGGTTCTATGGGCTGCCAGAGACTCCTATGGCGGAAAAAGAAGAAGAAGAAGAAGAAGAAGAAGAAGCAGAATAATAACAAGCAGCCATTATCGGGGCCAAGCGCAAAGAAGAAGACAAGACATGCCAGCATGGCTGGAAGTCTCAAGCCAACTGCAACAATGAGCCATTAAGGACCTATTAAGTTGATTTTAGGCAAAATAGCAGTCAAATTTTAAATACAGTCAATAATAATGGTTTAATGGTTTATCACTTTCGACCAATAGGTGTCACTGTTACGAAACTGATGTGGTTTAGTCAGATTGAGATGACAATGACACATGCAAAGTTTGGTGTCAATATGTCAAAGCATTGCAGAGATACAGCCTCAAGAGTAATTTTTGCATCATGGCTCAACTCTGTTGCAGTGGTATATGAAAACTGTTTTGTCTATCAATCCGAAATCCATAACTATTTGTCAGCATGGTCTGAAGACGATACGGATCAATTTTGGTGAAAATCGGACAAACGGTCTAGGATGAGTTTGAAAAAGTAGATTTTTAACAAATAACAAGATGGAGCACAGATATGTTTGCAAAATATGGCAAAATTGGTATCTATCTTCTCGGCATGAGCCAATGAATGTATTATGACCAGTCTCATTACAATAGGCTAATTTAATCAAAAGTTATTAGCATTTTTGTACATTTTATTACAACTTTTGACCACAAGGTGGCGCTGCCCCGAAACTTTTTGAATATCTTCGGGACATAGAGCGGAAGACACATACCGAGTTTTGTAATGATACACTAGTGCATTCTTAAATTATAGCATTAGCATTTTAAACCGTAATACTGCATTGAAGTCAATGGGAATTTCATGTTTTGTTTTATTATAGCGCCACCAAGAGGCACAATCCCACCAATTTTTTTATGTGTCCTCGTAGTGAGCCCATACATATGTGTGTCAAGTTTGGTGAAAATATTTCATTTTGTTTTGGAGTTATAGACATTTATATGAAAAAACACGTAAAAAATGACTGACACCTGACTTTAGCCCCGTTTCCACCACAGGAACTTTACCCAGGAACTAGGAACTTTGGGTGGAACTTCGTGTGTTTAGACCGCAGGAACCAGGGTATAAATGAAGTTCCGGGTAAATATTTCCCCCTCCAAACGGCCCTGCTCGCGAGGTAGTACTTTTTCAAAGTTCAGGAACTTTCCAGGGCGGGACTTGGGCGCTGAACACGCTGATTGGTTGAGCTCAGGCAGCATTTTATTTCAACTAGGCATTTTTAAAAGTCTTTTGCGAGGTTCGGTCTACGTTCAGTAATAATCAGTCTTACACGCCGCGCTCATGTTGACAAGAGAGGAAAGTTAATTTTTCTGAGGGGTTAACTTTTTATTTCGTAAGTTATGAAGATAATGTTGGAGTAATGAGACAGCGTATATTGCCCCAGGCAGTTTTTACTTTAACTGCGCCTGACAGAAGATTTTTTTTTTTCTCAGATGATTATTTAAACAAATAAATAGCTTATAATATAATACTGTATTAGTCCTGGTGGCCGTTAAGAGTTGCTATGGCTTCAGTTAACACATTCCAGCTGCTGGAGAAAACAGCGTTGACATTTTTGATGCGGCAGACAAACTGCTTGACAAAATGATTGCGATTGAAAGTCATCACATGTAAACACCAGATCGGTTTAGATAACGTCTCATGTAAACAGTCCTCTAAATCTTTCAATCGGTACACACAAACATGATTACTGTCCGTTAGGGCTGTCATTTTTGAAAAAAATCTAATTGAACGGAATTAAAATATCAAGCAATGCATTCGAATATATTAAATTATCTACAACGCCGTCATCTCCAGCAGCTGGAATGTGTTTACGGATGCCATAGCAACTCTCAACGGCCACCAGGACTTACGGTTTTATAAAAGCTATTCATTTGTTGTAAACTGTAATAATCATCTCAGAAAAAATAAATTCTAATGTCAGGCGCAGTTGAAGTAGTTAATGATTGTTTGCTTACATAGGCGTAGGGACAGTGTCATTATGCCAACATTATCTTCATAACTTCTTATGAAATAAAAAGTTTATCCCTCAGAAAAATGTATTTTCCTCTCGTCATGCTTGGTGAAGGCGCGCGCTGTGTACATCACATAAGGACGCACACTCAAAAGTAATCCGGTTAGGTCATGGTGAAATGTTTAGTTTGATCGATTCATGAAAAGGTTTATCCACCCATCTCAAAACGATTACAATTTCATTCAGTTTGGGCATTTTTATTACGATTGAGGTGTTTATATGGAGCATTTTCCTTCAGATTGGACTTTTAAACTACAGTGCTCCATGTAAACGCACCGACAGTAAAAGAAATTGCGCTACATGGCACTTTAAAAACCGGATAGTTTATTTATAGTTCGATTACGGATATTTCACGTCATCTTCGAATGCATATTCGAATATTGAATAAAAAGTGACAGCCTTGTCCGTCACTGGCTTGGAGGAGCAGTACTCGCAGTCCTATCACCGGACTAATTTGCCTAATCTTCTCGGAACTTTATCGCGGTCGAAACGCAGACAGCTGCAGGTCTGGGGGGGAGAAAAGTTCCTGTAGAAAAGTTCCTGGTACAAATTGTTCCGGGTAATTTTGGTGGAAACGGGGCTTAAGATTGGATTTTACTACCCCTTACTATCAATATTTTGACATTTGGGTATTAGCGTATAGCTATCGACCTATGTTTCCGAACTTCTGAGGCTGGTTTCGTCTCGATCGGACTAGCGGTTTTGAAGATATCAGCAAATGTTTTTTAAGCGCTAAATTACAACGCTGCGCAAACCATATGCCGAAACTGGGCATGTCTTGTATCGTTGGACTCGGCAAGGATTCAGGAGCCCAAAAAAGCTACTCCCATCAAAATTTTTCACTCACACCCAAAGTTATAAGCGTTTGAAAAAAAAGAATTATCCACTAGGTGGCGCTGTTTCGAAACTTCTCAGGCTACTTCAAGGCATCGTGGTGATGACCCATACCAAGTTTCGTAACAATCCGTTCATGCGTTCATAAAATACAGCATTTTTGCACATAATTCAAAATGGCCGACATCCAAAATGGCCGACATGGTAAAATTGGATATCAGTCGACTCGGCATGACGCCCTGAATCTAATGAGACCAATTTTATGATTTTTGGATAAACGGTTCAGAAGTTATAAGCCAAAATATGCATTTTTCGTATCTCCGGACCAGTAGGTGGCGCTGCGCCGAAACGCTGCATGTTGCTTCAGGTCATGCTTGTGATGACATGTACCAAGTTTGGTTTGAATACGATAAAGCGTTGTGGAGATATAGCCTTTAGTGTGTTTTTGCAACCTCTACGTAAAATTTGTTTGTGCGTTTATTGAAAACGATTGGACGAATCAACTTAAATTCCATAACTTTTTGTCAGCATGCTATGAAGATGATCTGTTTCAATTTTCATGAAAATCGGAGCAACGGCCTAGGAGGAGTTAGAAAAAGTAGGTTTTTCAGAAAATTCTAAATGGCGGGAAAATTTGCATACCGGAAAATGACATCATAGGGTGAAATCGAATCGGCTTGAGCCAAGGAATCCGATGAAAAAAGAATTTTGTTTCTAGCCCTTAGGGGTCAAAAGTTATAAGCATAAATATGAGTGAAACTTTGGACAGGTGGTGGCGCTAGAGAGATTGAGTTAGAGGCACCAAATTTGCTATAGTGACAGCTCAGACTGGCCTCTATGAGTGTGCCAAATTTCACAACTTTTTACCATACGGTTCTATGGGCTGCCAGAGACTCCTATGGCGGAAGAAGAAGAAGAAGAAGCAGAATAATAACAAGCAGCCATTATCGGGGCCAAGCGCAAAGAAGAAGACAAGACATGCCAGCATGGCTGGAAGTCTCAAGCCAACTGCAACAATGAGCCATTAAGGACCTATTAAGTTGATTTTAGGCAAAATAGCAGTCAAATTTTAAATACAGTCAATAATAATGGTTTAATGGTTTATCACTTTCGACCAATAGGTGTCACTGTTACGAAACTGATGTGGTTTAGTCAGATTGAGATGACAATGACACATGCAAAGTTTGGTGTCAATATGTCAAAGCATTGCAGAGATACAGCCTCAAGAGTAATTTTTGCATCATGGCTCAACTCTGTTGCAGTGGTATATGAAAACTGTTTTGTCTATCAATCCGAAATCCATAACTATTTGTCAGCATGGTCTGAAGACGATACGGATCAATTTTGGTGAAAATCGGACAAACGGTCTAGGATGAGTTTGAAAAAGTAGGTTTTTAACAAATAACAAGACGGAGGACAGATAGGTTTGCAAAATATGGCACAATTGGTATCCATGTTCTCGGCATGAGCCATTGACTGTATTATGACCAGTTTCATTACAATGGGTTAATTTAATCAAAAGTTATTCGCATTTCTGTACATTTTATTACAACTTTTGACCACAAGGTGGCGCTACCCCGAAACTTTTTGAGTATCTTCAGGACATGGAGCGGAAGACACATACCGAGTTTTGTAACGATACGCTAATGCATTCGTAAATTATAGCATTAGCATTTTAAACCATAATACTGCATTGAAGTCAATGGGAATTTCATGTTTTGTTTTATTATAGCGCCACCAAGAGGCACAATCCCACCAATTTTTTTATGTGTCCTCATAGTGAGCCCATACATATGTGTGTCAAGTTTGGTGAAAATATCTCATTTTGTTTTGGAGTTATAGACATTTATATGAAAAAACACGTAAAAAAGGACTGACACCTGACTTTGATTGGATTTTACTACCCCTTACTATCAATATTTTGAGATTTGGGCATTAGCGTATAGCTATCGACCTATGTTTCCGAACTTCTGAGGCTGGTTTCGTCTCGATCGGACTAGCGGTTTCGAAGATATCAGCAAATGTTTTTTAAGCACTAAATTACAACTCTGCGCAAACCATATGCCGAAACCTGGCAAGTCTGGTATCGTTGGAGTCGGCAAGGATTCAGGAGACCAAAAAACACACTCCCATCAAAATATGTCAACCACACCCAAAGTTATAAGCGTTTGAAAAAAAAAATTCTCCACTAGGTGGCGCTGTTTCGAAACTTCTCAGGCTACTTCAAGGCATCGTGGTGATGACCCATACCAAGTTTCATAACAATCTGTTCATGCGTTCATAAAATACAGCATTTTTGCACATAATTCAAAATGGCCGACATCCAAAATGGCCGACATGGTAAAATTGGATATCAGTCGACTCGGCATGACGCCCTGAATCTAATGAGACCAATTTTATGATTTTTGGATAAACGGTTCAGAAGTTATAAGCCAAAATAGGCATTTTTCGTATCTCCGGACAGGTAGGTGGCGCTGCGCCGAAACGCTGCATGTTGCTTCAAGTCATGCTTGTGATGACATGTACCAAGGTTGGTTTGAATACGATAAAGCGTTGCGGAGATATAGCCTTTAGTGTGTTTTTGCAACCTCCACGTAAAATTTGTTTGTGCGTTTATTGAAAACGATTGGACGAATCAACTTGAATTCCATAACTTTTTGTCAACATGCTCTGAAGATGATCTGTTTCAATTTTCGTGAAAATCGGAGCAACGGCCTAGGAGGAGTTCGAAAAAGTAGGTTTATCAGAAAATTCAAAATGGCGGGAAAATTTGCATACCGGAAAATGACATCATAGGGTGAAATCGAATCGGCTTGAGCCAAGGAATCCGATGAAAAAAGAATTTTGTTTCTAGCCCTTAGGGGTCAAAAGTTATAAGCATAAATATGAGTGAAACTTTGGACAGGTGGTGGCGCTAGAGGGATTGAGTTAGAGGCACCAAATTTGCTATAGTGACAGCTCAGACTGGCCTCTATGAGTGTGCCAAATTTCACAACTTTTTACCATACGGTTCTATGGGCTGCCAGAGACTCCTATGGCGGAAGAAGAAGAAGAAGAAGCAGAAATATAGCTGCAAGCAGCCATTATCGGGGCCAAGCGCAAAGAAGAAGACAAGACATGCCAGCATGGCTGGAAGTCTCAAGCCAACTGCAACAATGAGCCATTAAGGACCTATTAAGTTGATTTTAGGCAAAATAGCAGTCAAATTTTAAATACAGTCAATAATAATGGTTTAATGGTTTATCACTTTCGACCAATAGGTGTCACTGTTACGAAACTGATGTGGTTTAGTCAGATTGAGATGACAATGACACATGCAAAGTTTGGTGTCAATATGTCAAAGCATTGCAGAGATACAGCCTCAAGAGTAATTTTTGCATCATGGCTCAACTCTGTTGCAGTGGTATATGAAAACTGTTTTGTCTATCAATCCGAAATCCATAACTATTTGTCAGCATGGTCTGAAGACGATACGGATCAATTTTGGTGAAAATCGGACAAACGGTCTAGGATGAGTTTGAAAAAGTAGATTTTTAACAAATAACAAGATGGAGCACAGATATGTTTGCAAAATATGGCAAAATTGGTATCTATCTTCTCGGCATGAGCCAATGAATGTATTATGACCAGTCTCATTACAATAGGCTAATTTAATCAAAAGTTATTAGCATTTTTGTACATTTTATTACAACTTTTGACCACAAGGTGGCGCTGCCCCGAAACTTTTTGAATATCTTCGGGACATAGAGCGGAAGACACATACCGAGTTTTGTAATGATACACTAGTGCATTCTTAAATTATAGCATTAGCATTTTAAACCGTAATACTGCATTGAAGTCAATGGGAATTTCATGTTTTGTTTTATTATAGCGCCACCAAGAGGCACAATCCCACCAATTTTTTTATGTGTCCTCGTAGTGAGCCCATACATATGTGTGTCAAGTTTGGTGAAAATATTTCATTTTGTTTTGGAGTTATAGACATTTATATGAAAAAACACGTAAAAAATGACTGACACCTGACTTTAGCCCCGTTTCCACCACAGGAACTTTACCCAGGAACTAGGAACTTTGGGTGGAACTTCGTGTGTTTAGACCGCAGGAACCAGGGTATAAATGAAGTTCCGGGTAAATATTTCCCCCTCCAAACGGCCCTGCTCGCGAGGTAGTACTTTTTCAAAGTTCAGGAACTTTCCAGGGCGGGACTTGGGCGCTGAACACGCTGATTGGTTGAGCTCAGGCAGCATTTTATTTCAACTAGGCATTTTTAAAAGTCTTTTGCGAGGTTCGGTCTACGTTCAGTAATAATCAGTCTTACACGCCGCGCTCATGTTGACAAGAGAGGAAAGTTAATTTTTCTGAGGGGTTAACTTTTTATTTCGTAAGTTATGAAGATAATGTTGGAGTAATGAGACAGCGTATATTGCCCCAGGCAGTTTTTACTTTAACTGCGCCTGACAGAAGATTTTTTTTTTTCTCAGATGATTATTTAAACAAATAAATAGCTTATAATATAATACTGTATTAGTCCTGGTGGCCGTTAAGAGTTGCTATGGCTTCAGTTAACACATTCCAGCTGCTGGAGAAAACAGCGTTGACATTTTTGATGCGGCAGACAAACTGCTTGACAAAATGATTGCGATTGAAAGTCATCACATGTAAACACCAGATCGGTTTAGATAACGTCTCATGTAAACAGTCCTCTAAATCTTTCAATCGGTACACACAAACATGATTACTGTCCGTTAGGGCTGTCATTTTTGAAAAAAATCTAATTGAACGGAATTAAAATATCAAGCAATGCATTCGAATATATTAAATTATCTACAACGCCGTCATCTCCAGCAGCTGGAATGTGTTTACGGATGCCATAGCAACTCTCAACGGCCACCAGGACTTACGGTTTTATAAAAGCTATTCATTTGTTGTAAACTGTAATAATCATCTCAGAAAAAATAAATTCTAATGTCAGGCGCAGTTGAAGTAGTTAATGATTGTTTGCTTACATAGGCGTAGGGACAGTGTCATTATGCCAACATTATCTTCATAACTTCTTATGAAATAAAAAGTTTATCCCTCAGAAAAATGTATTTTCCTCTCGTCATGCTTGGTGAAGGCGCGCGCTGTGTACATCACATAAGGACGCACACTCAAAAGTAATCCGGTTAGGTCATGGTGAAATGTTTAGTTTGATCGATTCATGAAAAGGTTTATCCACCCATCTCAAAACGATTACAATTTCATTCAGTTTGGGCATTTTTATTACGATTGAGGTGTTTATATGGAGCATTTTCCTTCAGATTGGACTTTTAAACTACAGTGCTCCATGTAAACGCACCGACAGTAAAAGAAATTGCGCTACATGGCACTTTAAAAACCGGATAGTTTATTTATAGTTCGATTACGGATATTTCACGTCATCTTCGAATGCATATTCGAATATTGAATAAAAAGTGACAGCCTTGTCCGTCACTGGCTTGGAGGAGCAGTACTCGCAGTCCTATCACCGGACTAATTTGCCTAATCTTCTCGGAACTTTATCGCGGTCGAAACGCAGACAGCTGCAGGTCTGGGGGGGAGAAAAGTTCCTGTAGAAAAGTTCCTGGTACAAATTGTTCCGGGTAATTTTGGTGGAAACGGGGCTTAAGATTGGATTTTACTACCCCTTACTATCAATATTTTGACATTTGGGTATTAGCGTATAGCTATCGACCTATGTTTCCGAACTTCTGAGGCTGGTTTCGTCTCGATCGGACTAGCGGTTTTGAAGATATCAGCAAATGTTTTTTAAGCGCTAAATTACAACGCTGCGCAAACCATATGCCGAAACTGGGCATGTCTTGTATCGTTGGACTCGGCAAGGATTCAGGAGCCCAAAAAAGCTACTCCCATCAAAATTTTTCACTCACACCCAAAGTTATAAGCGTTTGAAAAAAAAGAATTATCCACTAGGTGGCGCTGTTTCGAAACTTCTCAGGCTACTTCAAGGCATCGTGGTGATGACCCATACCAAGTTTCGTAACAATCCGTTCATGCGTTCATAAAATACAGCATTTTTGCACATAATTCAAAATGGCCGACATCCAAAATGGCCGACATGGTAAAATTGGATATCAGTCGACTCGGCATGACGCCCTGAATCTAATGAGACCAATTTTATGATTTTTGGATAAACGGTTCAGAAGTTATAAGCCAAAATATGCATTTTTCGTATCTCCGGACCAGTAGGTGGCGCTGCGCCGAAACGCTGCATGTTGCTTCAGGTCATGCTTGTGATGACATGTACCAAGTTTGGTTTGAATACGATAAAGCGTTGTGGAGATATAGCCTTTAGTGTGTTTTTGCAACCTCTACGTAAAATTTGTTTGTGCGTTTATTGAAAACGATTGGACGAATCAACTTAAATTCCATAACTTTTTGTCAGCATGCTATGAAGATGATCTGTTTCAATTTTCATGAAAATCGGAGCAACGGCCTAGGAGGAGTTAGAAAAAGTAGGTTTTTCAGAAAATTCTAAATGGCGGGAAAATTTGCATACCGGAAAATGACATCATAGGGTGAAATCGAATCGGCTTGAGCCAAGGAATCCGATGAAAAAAGAATTTTGTTTCTAGCCCTTAGGGGTCAAAAGTTATAAGCATAAATATGAGTGAAACTTTGGACAGGTGGTGGCGCTAGAGAGATTGAGTTAGAGGCACCAAATTTGCTATAGTGACAGCTCAGACTGGCCTCTATGAGTGTGCCAAATTTCACAACTTTTTACCATACGGTTCTATGGGCTGCCAGAGACTCCTATGGCGGAAGAAGAAGAAGAAGAAGCAGAATAATAACAAGCAGCCATTATCGGGGCCAAGCGCAAAGAAGAAGACAAGACATGCCAGCATGGCTGGAAGTCTCAAGCCAACTGCAACAATGAGCCATTAAGGACCTATTAAGTTGATTTTAGGCAAAATAGCAGTCAAATTTTAAATACAGTCAATAATAATGGTTTAATGGTTTATCACTTTCGACCAATAGGTGTCACTGTTACGAAACTGATGTGGTTTAGTCAGATTGAGATGACAATGACACATGCAAAGTTTGGTGTCAATATGTCAAAGCATTGCAGAGATACAGCCTCAAGAGTAATTTTTGCATCATGGCTCAACTCTGTTGCAGTGGTATATGAAAACTGTTTTGTCTATCAATCCGAAATCCATAACTATTTGTCAGCATGGTCTGAAGACGATACGGATCAATTTTGGTGAAAATCGGACAAACGGTCTAGGATGAGTTTGAAAAAGTAGGTTTTTAACAAATAACAAGACGGAGGACAGATAGGTTTGCAAAATATGGCACAATTGGTATCCATGTTCTCGGCATGAGCCATTGACTGTATTATGACCAGTTTCATTACAATGGGTTAATTTAATCAAAAGTTATTCGCATTTCTGTACATTTTATTACAACTTTTGACCACAAGGTGGCGCTACCCCGAAACTTTTTGAGTATCTTCAGGACATGGAGCGGAAGACACATACCGAGTTTTGTAACGATACGCTAATGCATTCGTAAATTATAGCATTAGCATTTTAAACCATAATACTGCATTGAAGTCAATGGGAATTTCATGTTTTGTTTTATTATAGCGCCACCAAGAGGCACAATCCCACCAATTTTTTTATGTGTCCTCATAGTGAGCCCATACATATGTGTGTCAAGTTTGGTGAAAATATCTCATTTTGTTTTGGAGTTATAGACATTTATATGAAAAAACACGTAAAAAAGGACTGACACCTGACTTTGATTGGATTTTACTACCCCTTACTATCAATATTTTGAGATTTGGGCATTAGCGTATAGCTATCGACCTATGTTTCCGAACTTCTGAGGCTGGTTTCGTCTCGATCGGACTAGCGGTTTCGAAGATATCAGCAAATGTTTTTTAAGCACTAAATTACAACTCTGCGCAAACCATATGCCGAAACCTGGCAAGTCTGGTATCGTTGGAGTCGGCAAGGATTCAGGAGACCAAAAAACACACTCCCATCAAAATATGTCAACCACAACCAAAGTTATAAGCGTTTGAAAAAAAAAATTCTCCACTAGGTGGCGCTGTTTCGAAACTTCTCAGGCTACTTCAGGGCATCGTGGTGATGACCCATACCAAGTTTCATAACAATCTGTTCATGCGTTCATAAAATACAGCATTTTTGCACATAATTCAAAATGGCCGACATCCAAAATGGCCGACATGGTAAAATTGGATATCAGTCGACTCGGCATGACGCCCTGAATCTAATGAGACCAATTTTATGATTTTTGGATAAACGGTTCAGAAGTTATAAGCCAAAATAGGCATTTTTCGTATCTCCGGACAGGTAGGTGGCGCTGCGCCGAAACGCTGTATGTTGCTTCAAGTCATGCTTGTGATGACATGTACCAAGGTTGGTTTGAATACGATAAAGCGTTGCGGAGATATAGCCTTTAGTGTGTTTTTGCAACCTCCACGTAAAATTTGTTTGTGCGTTTATTGAAAACGATTGGACGAATCAACTTGAATTCCATAACTTTTTGTCAACATGCTCTGAAGATGATCTGTTTCAATTTTCGTGAAAATCGGAGCAACGGCCTAGGAGGAGTTCGAAAAAGTAGGTTTTTCAGAAAATTCAAAATGGCGGGAAAATTTGCATACCGGAAAATGACATCATAGGGTGAAATCGAATCGGCTTGAGCCAAGGAATCCGATGAAAAAAGAATTTTGTTTCTAGCCCTTAGGGGTCAAAAGTTATAAGCATAAATATGAGTGAAACTTTGGACAGGTGGTGGCGCTAGAGGGATTGAGTTAGAGGCACCAAATTTGCTATAGTGACAGCTCAGACTGGCCTCTATGAGTGTGCCAAATTTCACAACTTTTTACCATACGGTTCTATGGGCTGCCAGAGACTCCTATGGCGGAAGAAGAAGAAGAAGAAGCAGAAATATAGCTGCAAGCAGCCATTATCGGGGCCAAGCGCAAAGAAGAAGACAAGACATGCCAGCATGGCTGGAAGTCTCAAGCCAACTGCAACAATGAGCCATTAAGGACCTATTAAGTTGATTTTAGGCAAAATAGCAGTCAAATTTTAAATACAGTCAATAATAATGGTTTAATGGTTTATCACTTTCGACCAATAGGTGTCACTGTTACGAAACTGATGTGGTTTAGTCAGATTGAGATGACAATGACACATGCAAAGTTTGGTGTCAATATGTCAAAGCATTGCAGAGATACAGCCTCAAGAGTAATTTTTGCATCATGGCTCAACTCTGTTGCAGTGGTATATGAAAACTGTTTTGTCTATCAATCCGAAATCCATAACTATTTGTCAGCATGGTCTGAAGACGATACGGATCAATTTTGGTGAAAATCGGACAAACGGTCTAGGATGAGTTTGAAAAAGTAGGTTTTTAACAAATAACAAGACGGAGGACAGATAGGTTTGCAAAATATGGCACAATTGGTATCCATGTTCTCGGCATGAGCCATTGACTGTATTATGACCAGTTTCATTACAATGGGTTAATTTAATCAAAAGTTATTCGCATTTCTGTACATTTTATTACAACTTTTGACCACAAGGTGGCGCTACCCCGAAACTTTTTGAGTATCTTCAGGACATGGAGCGGAAGACACATACCGAGTTTTGTAACGATACGCTAATGCATTCGTAAATTATAGCATTAGCATTTTAAACCATAATACTGCATTGAAGTCAATGGGAATTTCATGTTTTGTTTTATTATAGCGCCACCAAGAGGCACAATCCCACCAATTTTTTTATGTGTCCTCATAGTGAGCCCATACATATGTGTGTCAAGTTTGGTGAAAATATCTCATTTTGTTTTGGAGTTATAGACATTTATATGAAAAAACACGTAAAAAAGGACTGACACCTGACTTTGATTGGATTTTACTACCCCTTACTATCAATATTTTGAGATTTGGGCATTAGCGTATAGCTATCGACCTATGTTTCCGAACTTCTGAGGCTGGTTTCGTCTCGATCGGACTAGCGGTTTCGAAGATATCAGCAAATGTTTTTTAAGCACTAAATTACAACTCTGCGCAAACCATACGCCGAAACCTGGCAAGTCTGGTATCGTTGGAGTCGGCAAGGATTCAGGAGACCAAAAAACACACTCCCATCAAAATATGTCAACCACACCCAAAGTTATAAGCGTTTGAAAAAAAAAATTCTCCACTAGGTGGCGCTGTTTCGAAACTTCTCAGGCTACTTCAGGGCATCGTGGTGATGACCCATACCAAGTTTCATAACAATCTGTTCATGCGTTCATAAAATACAGCATTTTTGCACATAATTCAAAATGGCCGACATCCAAAATGGCCGACATGGTAAAATTGGATATCAGTCGACTCGGCATGACGCCCTGAATCTAATGAGACCAATTTTATGATTTTTGGATAAACGGTTCAGAAGTTATAAGCCAAAATAGGCATTTTTCGTATCTCCGGACAGGTAGGTGGCGCTGCGCCGAAACGCTGCATGTTGCTTCAAGTCATGCTTGTGATGACATGTACCAAGGTTGGTTTGAATACGATAAAGCGTTGCGGAGATATAGCCTTTAGTGTGTTTTTGCAACCTCCACGTAAAATTTGTTTGTGCGTTTATTGAAAACGATTGGACGAATCAACTTGAATTCCATAACTTTTTGTCAACATGCTCTGAAGATGATCTGTTTCAATTTTCGTGAAAATCGGAGCAACGGCCTAGGAGGAGTTCGAAAAAGTAGGTTTTTCAGAAAATTCAAAATGGCGGGAAAATTTGCATACCGGAAAATGACATCATAGGGTGAAATCGAATCGGCTTGAGCCAAGGAATCCGATGAAAAAAGAATTTTGTTTCTAGCCCTTAGGGGTCAAAAGTTATAAGCATAAATATGAGTGAAACTTTGGACAGGTGGTGGCGCTAGAGGGATTGAGTTAGAGGCACCAAATTTGCTATAGTGACAGCTCAGACTGGCCTCTATGAGTGTGCCAAATTTCACAACTTTTTACCATACGGTTCTATGGGCTGCCAGAGACTCCTATGGCGGAAGAAGAAGAAGAAGCAGAATAATAATAATAGGAACACTAACGATTTCAATAGGTGCCTCCGCACCTTCGGTGCTTGGCCCCTAATAATAGGAACACTAACGATTTCAATAGGTGCCTCCGCACCTTCGGTGCTTGGCCCCTAATAATAATAATAGGAACACTAACGATTTCAATAGGTGCCTCCGCACCTTCGGTGCTTGGCCCCTAATAATAGGAACACTAACGATTTCAATAGGTGCCTCCGCACCTTCGGTGCTTGGCCCCTAATAATAATAATAGGAACACTAACGATTTCAATAGGTGCCTCCGCACCTTCGGTGCTTGGCCCCTAAATATCTTATGTAATTTTACTTATCTAGTAAATTAATCTTGATTTAAGAAATTTTAGATATTTTGACTGGAAACAAGAAAAATATACTAAATAAGAAGAGCATTTTTTCCAGTGTGTGCGCGGCTGCATGCGTGTACGTGCAAGTGTGTGAGGCCGCATGCATGAGTGTTATTGTAGATTAAGTAACACTACTACACACTTTTAGTATTTACTAGTGTTTGTTCAAAATGGTCGTTTGCTGTATTCAGACTTAAGTTGTGTTTGATGTTTGCAACATTCAGGAAGTGTACTTTGATAGAGCAGATAAAATAAAATGGAGTTCATATATCTGACTGATATTCATAGCCAAATGTAGCCGTGTGCAGTAATATTGAAAACTGAGGATGCAACACATCGTGATTTCAAATCGAAGACATGATAATCATAAAAAAGAATAGAATAGTAAAACCAGTGACGATTCACACCCCAATTCATGCAATGTAGAACATACATTTTCAGTGCTCGCAAAGTACATACTTATTCAAAATAAGTACCTACTCAAGAGAGTATGTGATTTCATATGCAGCCCTACACTTTTGTATGCATTATAAGCCCATCTTGATTACCCAGAGTCTCTCTCATGTTTTTGTAGAGGTTAATGGAGTCTGTGTCCTTCATGAATTCTCTCACCACCTCGCCCTGATCGTTCTCCACCACCAGAACCTCCTCCGGTTTGGCCATGCGACTCACCATCAGCAGACGCACCTGAGACCGGTCAAGAACACAGACGGTTTTTCTCCTGCTACCAACATTTTGAGGTGGAGCTGTTGTACATTGTGACTGACTGACCTTGGAGAGCACAGGCAGGTAAAGGTGTCGGCGGGGCGGGACGTCAAAGTGTTGGCTGGTTGAGAGCATTGGAGAGGTGGAGGTAGAGAAGGGACTCTCTCTGTAGAGCTCGGCGGCCAGATGGTTCCAGTACTCCAGACAGATTTTAAAGATCTCCGTCTCCTCCACCTCAGACACCAGCAGCATGTAATGCAGAGCCTGAGCACATGGGAGTAAAACAATCAGGCATGCATGTGTGTGTCACTTTCACATCATCTCTATCCCTGTGACTGTGTGTGTACCTCCATGAGTGTCTCCCTGAGGTTCAGTCTCTTCTCTATCAGTTGTCCGTGCTCTTTGAGGAAGGTGCAGAGGAACAGACTGAGGTTCTGGATGAAGTTCTGCTCATCGTCTTTCCCATTTGCATACGCCAGACGGATATTTGTATTCAGTGGCAGCATCTGTAAAGTAGAATAATGAGGGTTTAGTTAAAGAATGAATGCTTGTGGGTTTGGCATTTTGTTTTCATTCTTTGCAGTGTTGTCAAAAGTACCGACTTCGGTACCGAAATGTTACAAATGTGAGGCTTGAGCGGAATTGTAAAGACCCCTGATTGACCATTATGTTCACATGCTCATCGGATATGTCTGTGATTGGTTACAATGATCAATGCACGGGAGGGAGCATTTGAAAGCGCATGGAAGTGTTTGAAAGCGTTTTAAAAGCACAACCAGCCGTCTATCAGCAGACCAGTTTAATTAGTCAAACTCAAGGCATGTAATCTGCACACTTTTGCATAAACATCCTCAAGAGGTCCTCCTACCAGATATAGTAACATGCCCATTCACTACCGTTCAAATGTTTAAAGGGGGGGTGAAATGCTGTTTCATGCATACTGATCTTTTTACACTGTTAAAGACTTGGAATCCCATACTAAACATGGACAAAGTTTCAAAAGTTAAGGTGGACGTTTGATGGGAGTATTTCTTTGTCAAAAATACTACTTCCGGTTAGTCATAAGTTTCGGCAAGTTTTTTGAGATCATGCGTCCCCTTTGACGTTAATGGGGGCGGAATTTCCTTGTATGGGCCTTACGGACAATTCTACCGGAAGCGCGTGAGAGAGAGCGAGGGAGAGAGCGAAAGTAACAGGCTACGCCCATCAAAGCGCTGGCTTGTAGGATGCTAAACAGGTGATGTGCACATAACAATGTCACCAAAAAAGTGCGTTTTTGGTTGCCAGACCAAGACAGTCCTGCACAGAATCCCCAAAACCCCCGCGTTAAGGCAACAGTGGATGTAATTTGCTTTTCCGGATCAGCAACTGAGTTGCGCGAATGTTTATATCTGTTCACTTCATGTCGGTGCCGACTGTTTCATAAACAAGGCCCAGCTTGACGCCGGCTTTTCCAATCGCCTAATGCTGAAGGATGGAGCAGTCCCAACGTTAGTACCGCAGGCGGTGAGTGAGACTGCTTCAAATGTCTGTGTTTTTGCCTATGCTCATCAAGTAGCCCAAACATGATCACGTATAGCTAATTGATCAATGGAGCATGCGATGTGTAGTGCGTGCACATTTGTTTAGCTGGCCACTATATGTGTAACTTTATGTTTGTGTATTGTAAAAGCACTCCAAACAACAATACACAAAGAGGGGGGAAATATGTTGAACTAAATAAGCACGCTTCTTCATTCAAATGCGCTACTATTCCGTGTCTTTCTATGTAAACACTAACTAGCCTGCCGTGCAAAACCAGTCCGCTTACTGTCTACACAAACCACGCGTAAACACACAAACACACGTGCACAACTGCACTTCCCACATGTACACCTTCAAAGACAAAAATACGACGATATAATTCAAGTATAAATATGTAAATAACACAAGTCGCTAAGCATATTATATAGTTAGTGTATGACTTGTACCACATAGAGACGTCCTGCTCTAGTCGTTTTTGCTGCTGCTCCTGTTCAACTGCAGCCTCTGGGTCTGATTCCGGATCATAGATGTATGGCTGTATCTGATTAAAAGCCATATTTTTATTTTGAATAAAGTTTTTTTCCCGCTGTTAGGGATGAGACAGCTTTACGACGCACTCGACTCAACACACAGCGCGCTGCTGCACACGTCATTATTTAGCTCCGCTCACACGACACGCCCCCACCCGCTCGGCTTTTTTCGGAAAGACTCGGAACAGCGCATCTTTCTTATATAATTATAAAAAAAATAAAGACTTTTCGGAGATATGCAGGATGCAATGCTACTCTATAGGTACTCAAGATTGACATGACACTGACTGAAACTGAGTGTTTCACCCCCCCCTTTAAGTTAATCAATCAAAAATACAGTACAAACAGCAATAGTAAAATATTGCAATTTTCAGATTTTTTGTCATTTATTCCTGTGATCAAAGCTGATTTTTCAGCATCATTACTCCCATCTTTAGTGTCACATGATCCTTCAGAAATCATTCAGATATGATGATTTGATGCTCAAGAAACATTTAATGATCATTGTTGAAAACGGCAAGAACAGCATTTATTTGAAATCTTTAACAAGATTATAAATGTATTTACAGTCAATTTTAATCAATCCTTACTTAAAGGTGGGGTAAGTGATATTTCAAACCCATTTTAGAAAAAGGACTCGGGCCGAGTGGAATAACAAACTTGTAGCCAATCAGCAGGTAAAGGGGTGTGTCTACTATTGATGGTGAAAACAGCGCTCGCTCTCGCTCTGTGCACCTCATTATTCAAAACACAGGAGTCACACATGACAGACATTAGCCGAGAACTAGCCTAATATATGCTGCTTTTGCTTGAATATGCTCGTGTGTCATGTTCACTTGTTTGTTCATTTTCGATTGTATTGTCAATCACTTCAGCAATGATAAAGACCCGTTCATTTCCACACCGTATGGAGCATCTAAATCTCCTCACTGTCTGTTTTAAGCTCACAAAATGTGTCTGACAAGGAAGAAACTATACTCCTAGTATATGGGAGTTTGTTTCATGATCTATATAACCCATCCGGTCATAATTGTAATATGTTCGTTAGCTGGACTGTCATGTTTGTGTACTTTCAAGTTGTTCATGAGAACGGTTTGTGTTTTTGTAATGGAAGGGGTGACTTTTTCATTGAATATTCGACCTGGATTCGTTACACACAGATTCTGCCATAGTCGTTGCCTGGGTTACGTATGTGTGGGGCGGAGCTATCAAAATAGGGTCGAGACCCTTTTGGGGGTAGGGGTGTGTTTGTTTTGGTGATTTGAAATATCAACAACAGTTAACAGTAAGCACTCACCCCATCTTTAATAAAAGCATTTTTTGTTTTTGTTTTAACTGAATCTTCCGCACCCTGGACATTTGAACACTAGTATACAAGTGTGAATACCTGTTTGAGCTGCATCATGGTGAGAGTGAACAGGTTGACAAACTGCTCCTCGTACTGGCTGACACTGACACCCGCGATCTCGGTCAGACACTTCAGAGTGACGTTACGAAACATCGGGACGTTCAGAAACTGTGGAATAAATCGGAGCACAAATATAGATAAATATTCTGTAACACAAAACAAGTGAAGGACTATAAATGTAGGAGCACCAGCTCGGACACAAAGGCTTAAGCAGAGAGCCCATGAGAACAGCCAGCGCTCCATTACTTTTCCTCTCTTTCTTACGCACTGGCAAGCTGAACCAATGACAGTGCGCCTTTGTGAGAGGAGCGACAGTAGTCGGTGTACTGCTGCTTCACACAATCAAGTAATTACAATTTTAACAGAAAAATCTGAGAGAAATTCTTGGGATCTCAGATTAATTTTTATATTTATGTAGCTGCTGCATTAAAAAAAACTCTCCAGTCTTGTTACCTTGTACACCAGTGTGCTGATGAGTTTGGTCTCAAATATGTAGCCAAGAGGAATCCAGTTCAGGAAACGAAGGAGAGTCTCTAATGTGGCGTGGACCAGAGGGGCATTCTGGGAATTTTCCTGAAGAAAACAGCATTAAATCAGAGTTATAAATGACATGCACTTGATAATTTAAAAAATGACTTATGACTGTGATATTCTGCTTCTTACCATGACAAACTGGCAGAGCTGGAATATTTGGGAAAATTCGTTGCACATACTGCAAGAGATAAAAGAGAGAGAGGTTGAGTAAATATAACATCAATTACTTTACACCTCTACTGACACTGTCTGTAAGCGTCACGTGTACCTGTCCTTCAGGTGTTTGGCTTTGACCTGAGTCATCTGACCACTGGAGAAGTCAAATACTTCCTCACTGAGGAGCTTTAGGATGATCATGTTGTTCTGACACAGACTCTCACTGGTGCGACTCGCTCCCACAATGTCACTGATGAACGTGGGCCAGTGCTTCGGCCACTCCTGCTTCAGGATCTACACACAAACAGGAACACTGTGAGCCATACGTCACAAATTTATGACTACAAAAGTTCCTGAAATGATGCTCACCTGCACCAGGATCATGTTGAGCTTTGCTATGTAAACGCCCTCTTTCTGTAAGAGCAAAACACCCGTCAGTCAAATGCATTGAGGAAGTACTAAAAACTGAACTAAAAAAAAGAAAAAAAACTGACCACAACTATAGTAAAATGAAAAAAAAAAAATTTTTAACTACATCGATCAGGCATAAAATTATGAACTAATATTGTGTTGGTCCCCCTTTTGCTGTTAAAACAACAAACTGAGATGCTCTGTGTATTCTGACACCTTTCTATCAGAACCAGCATTAACTTCTGGAGCAGTCTGAGGTCCAGTAGCTCGTCTGTTGAATCAGACCACACGGGCCAGCCTTCGCTCCTCACGTGCATCAATGAGCCTTGGCCGCCCATGACCCTGTGGCCGGTTCTCCTCTGTTCCTCTTGGAGCACTTTTGATAGACACTGACCACTGCAGACCGGGAACAGCCCACAAGAGCTGCAGTTTAGGAGATGCTCTGACCCAGTCGTCTAGCCGTCACAATTTGGCCCTTGTCAAACTCACTCAAATCCTTACGCTTGCCCATTTTTCCTGCTTCTAACACATCAACTTTGAGGACAAAATGTTCACTTGCTGCCTAATATATCCCACCGACTAACAGGTGCCACGATGAAGACTGTGTTATTTACTTCACCTGTCCTAATGTTATGCCTGATCGGTGTATAATAGTGCATTACTGGTGGAATTGGCTGAAGAAAATAAAACATCTGAAGCATTCTTCATTACCTCTACGCTGTTGGCATCAGAGGAAGTCTTGATAATCAGCCCAACGACATACTTCTTAATTCCTGTGAACAGACAGGAAAACCTGTCAGGTTTTTTGTGCATTCCTTGTGCAAGGAATCATTAGGTTTTCATATGACAGTATAGTAAAATAATGTGGACGGTGTTGTACATTCTCCATAGAGCAGGGGTTCTCAACTCGGACCCGAGATCCACAGTCCTGCAGAGTTTAGCTTCAACTTGGATCAAACACACCTGCCTATCACCAGTGATGCCAGTAACTTAGTAATTACTAATCTGACTCCTTTTTTCCAGTAACGAGTAATCTAACGCGTTACTGTTTCCAAACCAGTAATTAGATTAAAGTAACTTATCCAAGTCACTGTGAGTTACTATTTTAGTCATTTTGCTTAGTAAAACATAAAAATGTATCGTTTTGCTTTCTTCTTGCGTCTCGAGGGAGAGTATTTTTCAGATTTTTTTTTTTAAATTTCAACTTAATGTCAGGAGATACACTGTTGACATTACTGTTAAAAATGCACTTCCAATAAAGTGAGTGTTGGTAAAAACGGTGATCATTTCTACATTGAGGCGGCAGGGGTGTTGTCGGAAACTGCTGAATGTAAGTAATAAAGTAACTTGTAATCTTAGTTACTTTTAAAATCAAGTAATCTGTAAAGTAACAGTTACTTTTTAAAGGAGTAATCAGAACTCACATTACTGTTTCAAAGTAGCTGTGGAAACACTGCCTATCACTTCCTGAAGACCTTGATTAGCTTGTTCAGGTGTGTTTGATGTAGGTTAGAGCCAAACTCTCCAGGAAAGTGGATCTTGAGGGCCAGAGTTGAGAACACTTGCCACAGAGACTAAGATCAGTGTTGTCAGGCTTTCCCTCACCTTCACACTGGTTTCGTGGAAGAATCTTCCAGCGTGTTTTGATCACTGTCTCCAGTATCTGAAGAGCGTAGTACTAAAAGCAAAATAAAAAAGGTTTTTGATTTTTAAAAGTTACTAATCAAATGAACAAAGTAACATAACATAGAAAAGGTAGGTCTGTTATTTCACATTTACACTCCCAAGACCTAATGCACATATAATTTGACAAAACAGTATAATGAAAGGGTTCGCAAGTGTTCAGAATTAGCTCTGTTTTGAACAGATCCGTTTTGAGCGGATTCTGGTTAACTTAAACACATCTGATTGGCCATTACGTTTACATGCTCAATACATGTCTGTGATTGGGTACAAAGCTCAACACTGCTCCGCCCGCCCACTGCTATGAAGCAATGTGAAAGATGTAATAAAGTCAAACTCTCCAAGCTCTCAAAATACTGAAATAATTGTATATATTACAATAAATGTAAAATGTATACATATACACACATATATATACACACACATTATATATATATTCATACATACATTCAACTTTGGTACATGAGTAGTTTTATACTTCTCCGTTGTTTTTTTTAAAATTCGAGTTTAATAGTTTTTCACAGTCAAATGATTTTTTCAAGTTATGTAATGTTGTGATTCAACTTGAAGCTAATTGGCTTGGTTCATGGCTTATACTGCTTTAACAAACTTTTTTAAAATCCCAATGGGGAAAATGAAATACTTAAAAAAGAAAATACCTCTGTAATCAGTGCTGATGAAAAAGACACTGTTTTATCGAATCATATCGCATCAATGTCCCTTCAAAGTGCCAGGGTGAAAGCACCTTAAAGTGAAAATTCTTGTCATCATTTATTCTCATGCTAAAGTTGTTACAAACCTGAATTAATTTCTTTGTTCTGCTGGACACAAAGGAAGATTTCTCCAAGCAAATCTCAGCAGCCATTGACTATCATAGTATCCCCACTATGGTAGTCAATGGGGGCCGAGATCTGCTTGGTTACAAACATTCTTCCAAATATCTTCCTTTGTGTCCAGTAGAACAAAGAAACTCATACGGGTCTGGAACAACTTGAGCGTGAGAAAATTATGACAATTTTCATTTTTGGGTGTCCTCTCCCTTAAAGGTTTCCATTCAGTAGCAGGACTCAAAGAACAAATATTGGCCTGGCAAAATGTAGAGAAGCATTAATGTCCACCCCATACCTTTGTCTTCATGTTCTGCGAGAACTCCAATATGGTGTCCACTCTGGTCCAGGCATCTGGGTGGTCCTTCAGGTTGGTCAGAACTTCTTGTGCAAGCCTCTGCTAAAATAGCCATACCAAAAAACACTTATAACGCACTGTACGTGTCTGGCAAACACCAAACTACAATCCGAATATGATGGAAACTCTGGAATAGTCTCGGATTTCGCGAATAAACTCATACCTGAGATCCCACGTCATAGTACATGGAGTTGACGACATTGTCCAGCAGGTTGATGTCTAGCTTTTGACTGAAGTCCAGCAACTGTCGTGCTGTGTGGTCCGCCAACATGGTCATGTCTGCCGGCATAGAGCTGCAGGAGAAACGGGAACAAGACCGACAATATCTTTAGGTTAACAAATATCAAGTTCATTTGAATGAATAAAAAAAGCTTTAATTGACTAAAATGTATTCAGTAATTTAAGAAAAATATTAAAAACTTCAGCTTCATTTATTTTAATCTCCATTTAGTTTGTTTAAATTGAAGCACTACTTCAATTACTAAACTTGAACTAAAAAAACTAAAAACTAAAAATAACCAATAAAAATGACAAGCTACTGAAATTAACTAAAAATGAGTAAATCAAATTCTAAATATTAATAAATAAAATAGTATATTAAATGATACACTGGTACAAATGTTAAAGATTAGTGATACCATTACATCTACGCTACTAGCTTTTGAACCACTGATATCTGATAATAATCTAGACACTAAACCAGCGGCTCACACCACGTGGGTGAACTTTTGTCCACAAAACACAGCATTTGCATTGAAATACAACCTATAATGACCCTGAGTGCAGTTTTGCAGATCACTGATATCCCTGCTAAAGAAGTGCTAACATGGCATATCAACATTTGAACTGTGTACTACTTTAAACATAGAAAAAAATTAAACAGTTCGAGTTAATAGATCTTAATATACACATTTCACTTTTTTTGAATGCAGCCCACATGAAATCTAGCTGAGCGTTTGCAGTTACGGGCGGGGACAAGGAACAAACCGCGTTTTTGTTTCTGTTTCACATCAGCAGTTTCAGCAAACTAGCACTTCATTCAACTCGTTTATCTCAGTTGTTAATATTTATGATACAGAACCGTTTTATAAAACACCTTTAACTTACCTGTTTTAAACAAAACTCCTCTTTTCGCTAGAAAAAAACCCAAAACAATGCTAACGTGGTTCAGGGAGCAGCTCCTGGAAATATGCGTCGCGTCAAAACAAGATCAAGACGTCAGGTAGAAAAATAAAAATGTCTGTTTGATTTATCTCATTTTACACGAAAGCGTGTGTAAAACTATTCAAAAGGCAATTTGAGTATCAAGCAAGTTCACTTTAACGTTGAATGCTAACTAGCTGGTAAACGTTACCTCACTGTATAGCCATACACACAACAGTGCAGCGCAAACGATACATGGAAAAACCCCGGAGCACACAAATCTCGGTGTTATTTTTAATTATTGTCTTCAGTACATGAGTCCGGGTCCTCTTTCAGTCAGCAGCTCGTGTTAGTTCATCTGTCTCTCTGTATGGCGGTTTGCAGCTCGCTTTAAAAACCCAGTCCGTTTTATAACAACAGCATTAAACCAATCGTTAGTTTATTCTTTTGTCTATTGCAGAAAAAACGTTGTTTTATATCAAATATCTGCGAGAGACTGTGACCCAGCTCCTCTCCAGTCTCATGCATCACACGCAAGACCGGTTGAAACCGGTTCAGACTGGCATATTCCATCTCGGTTTAGTTTTCAGCCCGTAGCGCCGCGTAAAATTCGGACTGCGGACACGCCCTCCGCTGCAGCTGATTGGCTGGAGAGAGAGCAGCGCGGACACATTGGGTGCATGTGATTGGCTAGAGGCGCTGTCCGTCAGGATTAACCCCTCCCAGCGCGTCTTTTGCCCTTGGTCTCATGTACGAGGCGGGTTTGCATCACAGCGTGAGCGTGAGGTGGGTTGGACCGCGTGGAGCATGGAAAATTACTGAGATGTTGCCCGTGATCTACAAACAGTAACCGACCATGCTTTGCGGTTTTAGGCTGTGGCTCGTATTTAAAATGTTTTATACGCTCGTATTTATAGTTAATAAGTTAAAAAACAAAACCGATGCATATTAAAATCGTAATAATAAAGTTTATTTTCACATATCAAGTTTCATTATCTCGCTTTAATAATCACACACATTCAAACAGTCATTTATTTTGTTAGATATTAAATAATGTAGTGTTTTGGGGTCATATACACTTATTAAATATGTCTGAATAAGGGAAGGACATTTATATTTCCACATGCTACATTCATTGCTGTGTATCGAGTGAACTGAATGTCATGTAAACATGTCGAGGTCACATTCTGCCCCATATAAAAAGAAAAATAACTATATTTTGAATAAAGAAAGTTAAGATTATCAATAAGATTCGTTGCATTGCAGCATTATTTTGCAGATAATTCAGAACATTTCCATTGCTATAAAGCATAAATTATACTTTTGATGGTTTTTTTTTTAATTATTATTATTCCCTTTATTTTCAATGATGATTCTCAGTACTTTTTTTTTTGCAATTGCAATATTTTTATTATTATTATTTATTACTACAGACTCTTATTATATAGACTCCCATGATGTATAAGTACCTCATTTAAATAATATATTTAAATTAGGTACTTATACATACTTATATATACACACACACACACACACATACACACATATATATATATATATATATATATATATATATATATATATATATATATATATATATATATATTATTTTTCAATAATATGCTACATATCTTAATGATCCTAAAATAGGATTAATTTGTACATTTACATATTTTTAAAAATTATTATTATTATTTTAAGGTGAAATGTGACCTTGACAAGGTTTTTACGATTCACTGTATTATACTTATATTCAACAACAGTTTACTATGGAGGTTTGCTCAGTTTCAAAACACATAAAATACCCAGAAGCAAATTACATATCTCCACTAGGGGCATTTTTGTTTCTCATTCCTTTCCTGATCTTCTCCTTTTTCTGTGTGAACTAACTAATTAACACTACCTGTTCTGCTGCTGTTGCTCTGGTCACTGTTATCACTTTCACTGGCCTTTCTGCTCTGGCTGTGCTTACTGAGGATGTCATCGTCCTTATGACACTCATCCTGTTCATCATCATCATCATCATCATTAAAATCCCCCTCGTCATCATTTGAGTGTCCTCCATCATTGCCCTTTTCCTCATCACTGTCATGATACACATTGTGTTTCTCGTCCTCATCTCTGTCCATGAGTCCTGCCTCCATGTCATGGTCAAACTCCTCATAATCATCTGGATAGTCGTCAAGAAGAGAATCCTGCGAGTTTGGAAGATCCTCATGATCTTCGTTTCTGCTTTTAATACAAAAGAATGAATGAAAAGAATTCAGAGGCTCTGAGAAAGATAATAATTAATTTAAATATGCATCTAAAATGTCTTTAAACTGTATCACAGAATAGGTAAGCAGGTCTCATTGCATCCACGTGCCAGAGAAAGAGTTAAAGGGTTAGTTCACCCAAAAATGAAATTTATGTCATTAACTCCTCCCCCTAATGTCGTTCTACACCCGTAAGACCGCCGTTCATCTTCAGACACAGTTTAAGATATTTTAAATTTGGTCCGAGAGCGTATGCAAGTGTATGCACACTATACTGTCCATGTCCAGAAAGGGAATAAAAACAACATCAAAGTTAGATGTTCAATTATAATCTCTTGAAGCATCGAAAATACATTTTGGTCCTAAAATAACAAAAACTACGACTTTATTCAGCATTGTCTTCTCTTCCCTGTTTGTGTTCAATCCTCAAATAAAGATTAAAACGGTTATGAATCAGTGAATCGATCAATGATTTGGATCACCAGTCGTGATTTCAGCAGTTTGACACTAGTGATGGGAAGTTCGGTTCTTTTCCGCGAACCGGTTCTTTCGGACAGTTCGTTTCAATGATCCGGTTAAAAAAACCGGATCACCGGTTCTTTTACGTCTTTACGTAATGACGTCATTTCTATCATCCCGGCGGATGAAAATACATTCAAACACATCCATATAAAGTATTTCTAATCAAAACTTAGTATAGTAATAATTATAATTGACATCATCATCATCTTGGAAACATTTTTTCATTTATGTTTTGCAACAGCACTAAATACAGTTTAGTACAGAACTGAATCGATTGTTACAACATCTACTTCAAGATATTAGTTTTATTTCTAGTTTGAGAGACTGTCACTGTCACTGTCGTGCAAACACTGATGTTTTACACGGATTAAATAAACGTACATTGACAGAATAGGCCTACTTACACAAATCCTCAGTGTTCACCCGTGCTCATGTATTATCAGCATCAGCTGTCCCAGTCCGAGAGAAACAGTTCGGTTACGCCGCTCTCACGCATGCTCAGTATCTCAGCTCACCGGTTCTCAGAATCGAACATGTCCGAAAGATCGAACGTGTCTGATAGAAACGGTTCTCGATTCTGTACCGGTGATCCGTTGCAACCGGTCGATCTGACTCGAGAACCGCTGTATCAGTGTGTGTGTGTGTGTGTGTGTGTGTGTGTGTGTGTGTGTGTGTGTGTGTGTGTGTGTGTGTGTGTGCTGAGCACAGGGTGCTGAGCTGCGAACTGCTGCAAGCTGAATAGTCTATATCAAACCTACTGTTTTGATTACATCTATTTTAAAATCTTTATCGACTTAGAAATTAAATAAGATAAAAGCTGTTCCTGAAAATATCATGCATTATTGATAAAACAAATAAATGTTTAATTTGACCGTTTTACAATCTATTGTTTCCAAAACTTTAAAATAATACAGTGACAGCTTTGTTATAATGTTTCCAAACGTGATTAGTTTTATACACTTAACCTTTATTTCGTTCCTCTGAACAAATAACACGCATGCGCAGCTCATCGGCTCATCGGTTCTCAGTATCGAACGTGTCCGATAGAAACGGTTTTGATTCTGTACTGCTGATCCGAGGATCCGACAACCGGTACGTTCGGTTACACGCGCATGCTCAGTATCAGCTGCTCGTGAGTTCATCAGATCTCTCAGCAAAACATGTCTCACTTCAGCTAACGATTGGAGTTACAACATCTACTTCAAGATATTCGTTTTATTTTTTAGTTTGAGAGACTGTCACTGATGGCAGAAAGTTAATATCTACAGTATTTGTGGGATCAGCCCTGATTTGAGACGCGAACCGTTTAGAACGATTCAGTTCGATTTGGTGAACTGGTTCGACCGGTTCACTATAAAGATCCGGTTAAAAAGAACGATTCGTTCGCGAACCGGACATCACTATTTGACACGCGATCCGAATCATTGATCGATTCACTGATTTATAACCGTTTTAATCTTTATTTGAGGATTGTACACAAACAAGGAAGAGTAAAATAAAGCCGTATTTTTTTTTTTTTTTTTGGACCAAAATGTATTTTCGATGCTTCAAGAGATTCTAATTAACCCACTGATGTCTCATATGGACTACTCTGATGATGTTTTTATTCCCTTTCTGGACATGGACAGTATAGTGTGCATACACTTGCATACTCTCTCGGACTAAATATAAAATATCTTAAACTGTGTCTGAAGATGAACGGAGGTCTTACGGGTGAGGAACGACATTAGGGAGAGTCATTAATGACATCAATTTCATTTTTGGCTGAACTAACCATTTAACAGCTGTACAAACTTACAGCGCTTTCTATGGACACTTAAGGTCATTAGATATCAATCTGCATGTGTGATAGACATTGGTTATGCTCATCTTTGCTCACTCCTTATAAGGCATCTTAAGTAAAACAGCTCTATATATAACAAAGCACATAGAAAAGACTTGAAGCGATGCAACCAGTTTTACAGAATATGGAAGTTTGTTGTGCATATTATTAACCCCCATATTGACCTGCTGGCTCTTTTGCCAATCAGTCATACCTGTATGTGGGTGGAGTCTGGCTTCCAGAGTGGGCGGGGCTTGGAGTCTGTCTGTGCTTCAAGGCTTTAGGAGCTTTACTGCTGATGAAGGACTCAGTCAGACCACATCCATGCAAAGTGGCTGAATAGATCTTTTCTGCTGCTCTCTTAGCATTGATCTGAGAAGAGAGAGAGCTTTACATTATCATTTTCATCAACATCATTTGAAGACATCTTTGAGATGCTGGTCCTCTCAATAGAGCTGCAGAAAAAATGTCCAAAAAGGAAACTTTTTCTTAGAAAAAAAAGAAAAGAATGTAAATAAAAAAACGAACAAACATAAACTAGTAAATAAATACATAAAATAAAATAAAATAAAATAGAGCTGACCTGTGCAACCTGCTCCAGTAGTAGTGGTCTTCCCTTCACTCTTTCCTGGATTCCTCTCATCTCTGCCTGGAACTCTCTCAGTCTCTGGAGATCTTGTTTCCTGTTCCCATGTGGACATGTATAAGCATTTATACGAATAAATAAAAATTTAAAGTCCTGAAAAGTGAAGCCAAAGCAATTAAATTGCCCCCCTGGTGGCTGGATGCAGTATAGGTCTTAAACCCCGCCCTCTCCATGTAATCGATTGGGAGCCAATTATCAAACTAAAAAATCCAATTACATTTAAAAAAAATTTTTTCCAAAGGTTCCTGTAATTTTAGGTAGTTCTCATCACACTGTTCGTTTTCCCTATAAGTTTGGTCCTAGTTCGTTTTTTTGATGCTATAAAATCAGGCTGTAAAGTCATGATTGACAGCTGGATTGTGGGCGGGACCTTTATAGCACAGCTCTACCTCAGGATCACAAATGCGGCGACTCAAGCTACGAACGACATAATCGGCAACAACCGTTATTTTGGCTTCATTTTTCTACAGTGTAACACACACGGTCCATCTTTTTTACAGACTATGGTACATTTACATTATAGGCAGGAAAACCGTGTTTAGTGACAGTGGTCAATCAGTATGGGTGTATAACTCTTTTTAAAAACCAGTTGCACATTATTTTACAGTATGTGTACCTTCAATGTACTTAGAAAGTACTGGTTAATATAAGCCAACTACATGGGTTAAGGTTAGGTTTAGGTGTAGGTTATTACCCTGTTCTTGTAATTACATATGTACATAAGGAACAGGAATGTAAAATAATGTCCTACCATTTAAATTAATAATTTGATATAATGCACTTATTGTGTACATACATGCTTTTTACATTGTACTTATATCTAAAGCTGCAGTCCGTAAGTTTTGCCTCTTTCTCATCATCTCTGTTTGAAACCTGCAGTTGGAGTTATCATCTGTACGTGAGTTGTGCATCGATGGCTCCTCAGAGCGGATTAATCTACTGTTTTGAGGAGTATGTGCGGTTGCTGTCAGTCACCACACCGGTGTGGATACTGTAGTTCTGAATCACAGTTTCTACATCTTGGAAGAAATAATAATCATTTGTTCGATTTATATAGCGGTTTTTCAAGGCACTCAAAGCGCTTTACATTGAAGGGGGGAATCTCCTCAACCACCAACAATGTGCAGCACCACCTGGATGATGCGACGGCAGCCATATTGCGCCAGAACGCTCACCACACACCAGCTGATTGGTGGAGAGGAGACAGAGTGATGAAGCCAATCAGAAGAGGGGGATGATTAGGAGGCCATGATGGACAGAGGCCAATGGGCAAATTTGGCAAGGATGCCGGGGTTACACCCCTTCTCTTTTTCCGAAGGACATCCTGGGATTTTTAACAACCACAGAGAGTCGGGACCTCGGTTTAACGTCTCATCCGAAGGAGTATGACCAAAACAAGAATTTTCACCGGAAAATGTCATTTGAACAAGTAAGTAATGTGTCTGCCACTTTGGGGAACAAAACATTACAATAAATTCCGCTGCCAACGTTGATTAAACCTAACAACGCTCATATCACATCAAACCGTTGTGAATTAGGCTAAGGTAAGGAGATATTTTTGAACTTGTTCAAAAATGTATTTTGGATAATTTTTAACCCAAAAAAAGTTACGGATTGCAGCTTTAAGAAATACCTGAATGTAATTACAGCTGTAAATAATTTCATTAGTTACATCTATAATTACACTGTTGACCTTATTAACCTTATTACCTCTTAACCCACCCTTAAATGTGCGTTTACCTGAACTCTTTTAGTTTGAATGGGCAGGTCTGAGCCAGGGTCACGTGCGGGTCGTTTGCCTGGGCTCGCTTTGTGATCACTTTTTGAAGTCTCCTCTCTCTCTGTTTTTGCTTCTCCTTCCATTTCTCCTCCTCTTCTGTGGCCTGTTTTCTCTGCTCGAGAACTTTTCTACTCGTAGGAGCAAAGATCTGTTAAAACTGCACTTTTGAAGGAGGGATGACGCCGCTACGGTAGGACAGCAGGGACAGGGTTCGGGAAAAACACTGCCTTCAAGTCACGTCACAACGACTGTGTTTTTTTAAAGTGCACACACATCTGTGCCACCATAATGTAATCATTAGTATAGTGGGAAACTCTTTGAGTGCCAAATTGGACACAATTACATACAAAATTAAGAATTGCACTAAAGCTTGCTAGAAATTACTACGTATTTATGAATTAATGATAAATCTACAGAGCTGTGCAAAAGTCTTAGGCACATTTAGTATTTTCACCCCCAAAAACTGTTTTTGTATGCCTCTAATCTCACCATCATCGAGTCCATCTGGGATTACTAAAGAAACTGAGACTAAATCCACAAGAACTGCGACAACATCTCCAAGACACCTGAAGAAACCCTCCTGCAAAGCTCCCTGAAAAACTATGAGCAAGTGTACCAGGACAAAAGCTGTTTAAACACCAAACACAGTTGTTAGGAGTTCACTGGAAAAAAAATATATATTTATGCCATTATTTTTGAAAGCATTCACACTTTACAGAATTTTTACACAAGTGTCTAAAGCTGTTGACAGTACTGTAGCTCTGCAGGAGGGTTTCTTCAAGCGTATTGGAGATGTCGTCGCAGTTCTTGTGGATTTTTTCTCAGTTTTTTCAGTTTCTTCATGTAAGACGGACTCGATGATGGTAAGATTAGATCTCCGTGTGGATCAAACAGCTGTTCTCGACCCCTTCTGCAGACACAAATCTCACTGGAATGGGTTATTATAATTAATGGCAAAATAAATGCTTGAAAATGTAAAATGATATTACCTACTGACACACTATTGCAAAATATATAAATAACTGCAGTCCATTTGAAATAACTGGCTTGGGGGGGGGGGGGGGGGTGAAAATACTAACGTGCCTAAGACTTTTGCACTGTACTGTATATGTTCTCTCAATCTTTCTGCATTTTCCATCATATCATTTGCTCTTCATATTGGCTGAATTCAGAAAAGCATTCAAGCAAGTTACTCTTATTATTTTTTTGCCATATGGCAGCAATAAGGTCCCGACAGTGCCCGTCCACTTTTTCAGCAGCCTTGGTTCCACAAGCATTTTTTCCATTCATTTTTCCAATAGGGGTTTTGAAAAAAGGTATTTGTGACTTCTACACTTTTTTTTAACAAAAATCAATCCTATTGAACCTCCCAGGAGGACTTGAAAGCAGCGAGAGGATTGAGAGGCAGCTACATCTCATCTCATTTCATGGCGTTATTAATGGGAGACACACTGGCAGGGAAAGTCACATTCCTGCTTCGGAATTCCCAAAAGCCGGAGACACAGGATTTCACTTCTATCAGGATGAGGGTTTAAAGCAGGGTTGGGCATCACAATCACAGTACCTCACAGCTTCTTGCCGTTTCTTGGCTGCATCGGTGATCTTAGCGGATAAGCATTCCTGGCTTCCAGACAGCGAGGAGCACCGGGATGACGAGGGCGTCCTGGGCGAGAGGGTGCGTGGGCTCACATACGGCCAGCGTGACGGTTTTGGGCTCTGTATCTCTGCTTCGATTTCGGCCATGATGCGTTCTTTGTGCGAAACGATGTCAGCCGTGCGCAGCTGGAAGGGTTCGCATGCTGTCACAGGCCGCACTTCTCTGCTCTTCGCCAACTGCTTACGAAACCTCCTGTAGCTTCCGTCGAAGTCAGGAATTTCAGTGTTGATTTTGGGCCGGTGGGTCTGCACGTCGTCCTGGACGGCCTTCCGTGTCCTTTTCTCGCTGAGACGCCGTGCAAGCATGCTAGGAGGCATTGATGCATTGTGAAGCAGTTCTCTCGCCCGCATCTGCATCTTTATTGCCCTGTAGAGCTCCTCCTCTTTCTGCTGCTCACCGAGTGCAGCTTCCTTCACCGCCCGCGGGATGGGTTTGGCCTTAAACGGGCACTTCCTCCTCTCCTCTTCCTCTTTGTCGTGCTTGAGCATTTGCTCTCGGAGCCTGGCCTCCTTCTGCTCTTTCTTGAGGCGTTCGCGCTCCAGAAAGCTGAAGGGTCTCTGCGAGGTTTGTAGGCGTTGCTGCTCAGTGTCCCGATGGATCCGCCGGCGCTCTTCGTCACGCTCCTGAAGTTCCTCGTACAGCGGGAGACGCACATGCGCCGGCACCGGACTGGCACGAAACTTCCTCTGGCACTCGATAAGTTCCTCCAGCTGTCGTCGGAGGTCCTCGTTCTCTCGTTCGATCTCGGAGCGTGATTTTACACCCTTTTTGCGCAGTTCCACCTCACGGAGGGTCATCCGGAAAGGCTTAGGGACCGTGACTCTCGGATGCAAATCATCGTCTCTGTTTTGCTTGCGCTTTTTTAACCGTTGACCCCTAATCCTTCTTTTGGGTTTGCAGTCAGTCTGGCAGTCAGCAGGTAAGCTCTGCAATGAGGAGGAAAACGGTTCCCATTGAGGTGGAGAAAGCTTTTTGACACTGAAGTCATCCCACATGTTCTTAATGTGCTCTTTGGGCGAGACAAGAAGGCCTTTCTCCGTGTTGCCGTCGTTTTCAGCAGTGCACTCTTCATCAGAAAGGTCAGAGGATTCTGACGTCCTCCGCAGCTCTTGAGCAGACTGGGCTTTTTTCAGACCACCGGTTATCACTGGGGAACTGCATATTTAACAAAAAAATAATAATGTTAATAATTTTCTCAGTTAATACGCTGAAGGAATGTTCTCCGTTATACAAAAGTTTGCGGTCAGAAAGATTTAAAAAGGTAGATTCCAGTTAGATTTGCCAACTGGACACAAGCTGGGGTCTGATCAACCTCACCTGGGTCGCCTGGATGAGAGTGTATGATGTTGAAAGACCCGAAACACCCAATGAGTACTAGCCTAGATGCCAACCTAACTTGGCCCCTGCCCACAACATTTGAGCTCGGGCAGTTCAGTCTGGACTTGATCCATAGAGGAGTAATTATGCTGAAGAGAAACTGTTCAGACCAATCAAACTGTCAGGGCAGGCTTTAGACGATGACGGACAGATGATAAACAGTAACGTAATCATCCAAGTAATCTAAGGCGCTTGTCTTGTATTGAATTTGTTCGAATCCTAAACGGACAGCTTGTTTGTATCTGCATTCACCTTCACTATTTCTCTCTGAAATGATGATCATGTTTGTAAGTACTCTGTGTATCCTTATGTTCTTTTTACAACACCGGCAAAGCTCGTTTATTCCAGCGCGTGTGCAGACAGGGTTGCCAAGTTTTTACAACAAAACCTGCCAACTACTAGCCCTAAACAATAGCTTCTTGGGGGGGGGGGGGCGTAAAATGGCATATAATGGCATATATTTTCCGAAAAATAAATGGTGTTTGGGGGGTAAAATGTGTGTTATTTTGGCAAGGTTGCCTCCTAAAATTCGCATTCCTGGGAATTTATATCACATAATTGAGGTCGCTTCAACCCCCAGACATGGAAAACACCCCGCGGAAAAAAACGCAGACTTGGCAACACAGTGCAGTTGAGCTCTGTTGACATTTGACAACTACGTTATGTGTCTCTTCGTTGCTCTGATTGGTTGTAGGTTTATCCAATTGAGGTCTTTCCTGGTTTGGTTGAAACACGCCCCATAATCACAGCCCAATGTAGCAGTTTTAGACTCATATTCTGACTAGAATTGAGAATGACCACATCAGTCTAAATGAGTCCAGGAACATCACTGAAGATGTGTCCAGTAGCATCATTAGATGTTTTTGCACAGCTTTAACCTGTCACCAATCAGTGACAACCAGGAAAGACTGGTTGACAATTACTAAAAGCGTGGTGACTACTGGAGAGTCAGTGACAGCTCAGAGAGAGGCAACAGGCTGGCAACCCAATCTGTGTTATCTGTGAGGGGGACTCCCAAAAAGCTACGATGAACCTAAGGAAAAAATACCCCCACGGGTGCCCGAGAAGAGGGGAGGATGAGCAACCCAACCAGATGGATTCAAATGCACTAGACCAAAGCAATATCTGGCAAGATCTGTAAGAACGAGCGAGGCCTAAAGATCCACCAAGGGAAGATGAAGTGTCTGGTCGAGACAGGAGTCACCCCACAGTGGGAAAGGTTGACAGAAACATGCAAGCCATGACAACAATCATCGTCAGATGTCAGCATTGCATCCGAACGGTTCGGTGAAGAGGTGAAGGAAGGAGGCTCCAAAGGACCTACTTTAAGAACCAACCTGAAGAGAAAATCCACAACATCAGGCAGGAGATGAAGACCCTGAAACGACAATACAAGCAGGCAGGAGAAGAGGACTGCACTGGCTTGGCACAGCTGATGTGCATCCTACGAAAACAGATCAGTATCCTCCACCGGGCAGAATGGCACAGCGAAAAAGGGCCGGAAAGCGAGCTGCATTCATTGCCAACCCCTTTAAGGAGCTGCTAGGACAGAAGCGTAGCGGCCAGCTGGTCTGCTCTAAGTAGAAGCGGACATTAGTGGAGTATTTTTACTTTCTACTCAAGTAAATTAAGTATATACTTTATCAGTTTTTCTTTAGAAAATTTTTACTTCACTGCATTCCAAAGCATAATATATAAGGTCATACTTTTTAATTGCACTAAGTTTCATGAATAAAAGTTGTTTTCTTACCTTTAATACTTAATTCCACTAAAAATGTAGTACTTTCTCATTTGTATTCAAGTAAAACTTTGAATACTTTTACTTGAGTAAAAGTATACAGTACTACATTTTTTATGTAATTAAGTATGAAATAATATTCAACATGAAATGTATTGCTGTAAAAAGTACAATATTATGTTTTGTTGTGGAGTAAAAGTTTTCCAAAGAAGAACACTGATAAAGTAGATATACTTTTTTTTTTTTAATTACTTGGAAAGTAAAAATACTTGAATACTGTCTGCCTCTGGCTCTAAGGAGGAGATTGATCACTACCTGAAGGAAGCATACAGTGACCCAGCAAGAGATCAGGAGTTGGGAGAGTGCAGCACTCTGATAGATCCTACAGGGCCAAATGTGCAGTTCAATATGGCAGAGCTGCAGCTGAAGAGGTTTGAGAGGTTTTCGGGAAAGCACAAGCAATCTCTGCTCCAGGACCAGGCGGCACTTCGTACAAAGTGTACAAGAACTGTCCTAAACTCCTGCTGGGCCTGTGGAAGATCCTGCATGTCATCTGGAGGAGGGGCAGGATTCCCGGAGGGTTGCTAAGGGGTCTGGATGCCAAAGATTTTGACCTTAATCGATGGAAGTAATGGCGCTGGGAATACTAGATGAGATTCGTCTGATATGAGGTAAAAAAATAACATTTACTGTTGGTTTTCTCGCAGAAACCGATCGTTTTGTGTCTTAAGACGCCACGAGCCACAGGGTTTAATATGGATTCGTATGTCTGTGTGTTTTTTACTCTCATAGAAATACACCCCAATGACATGCATTATACGAGCAACGGTTGAGTTAAAAATCTTCATTTGTGTTCTACTGAAGAAACAAACACACCTACATGTTGGATGCCCTGGGGGTAAGCAGACAAACATCACATTTTCATTTTTGGGTGAACTCTCCCTTTATAACTCAACAAAACAACAGAACTGTGTAATCTGACATTTTGGGAATTTTGAGCTCAATAGTTCCTTAAAGATTAATTATTTAGAATGAATACTCAAATGAGTAATTAAGAATGTTAATGTAGTGTATTTAAAAATGTATATTCTTTTATATATATAATGAATATGCTTTGGACTTCTAAAAAAAATATTCGACCCCAAACTTTTGAACGGAAGGTTATGTACCCAGTTTAAATTTCAGTTTGTAAAAGCAAAAAACTACAATTGCATTTATAAAAAGTGTGTGTGTTTTAAAAAAATAAATAAAGATGAATAAACTCACAGACTGATCTGATCAGTGTTGTCCGCAGCGCTCACCCCTTTGAGGTCCAGTTTCTTGCGATACATATGTTCGAGCTCGGCCATGGTTCGGAGATGAGCCGTCTTCAGCTGCTCTAGCTTACGGTAGTACTCCTGGTTTGAGAAGTAGAACTCCCTGAGGTCGATGTGATCGCCCGTCACGCGGTAGTCTTTGATCAGCAGAGCGTTGCTGTCTTTAGCAGGACGGTCATCAGTTGCCAGCTCGGATCCAGAGTCATACTCCATCTATTAAGATAGATACACTCAGGGACGTGCTTAGACACTTCTCACTGAAGTAGTTCATATAGCAGGTTGAGAATAAACGCAATGCAAGGTGAGTTAATGCAAGAATATCTGGCCAATTATTTATGATTTTGATCCTTCTGGTGACATAAGGTTGGTTGAGATTCAAGTGTTTTACGTCACTATTTTTTATAAAATCCTGGTCTGACAAGTGTGTGTGTGTGTGTGTGTGCACCATAGACCGTAAAAAAACGTGCACGCGCATATGTGTGTGTGTGTGTGTGTGTATGTGGGCATGTTTTTGTGACATATGAGGACACAAATGTGTATAATGCCATGGGTATGACACAGGTATTACAGGAGAGGGTGAAATATGAGGACATTACTCATGTCCCCACTTTTCAAAATACTTATAAATCATACAGGAGGAGTTTTTTTGAGAAAGTAAAAATGCAGAATGTTTCCTGTGATGTGTAGGTTTAGGGGCATGTGTGTGTGTGTGTGTGTGTGTGTGTGTGTGTGTGTGTGTGTGTGTGTGTGTGTGTGTGTGTGTGTGTGTGTGTGTGTGTGTGTGTGTGTGTGTGTGTCTGTTTGTGTGTGTGTGTTGTAAGCTGTTAATCTGCAGGTCTGTCATCTTTAGGGCCAGATGGCACATTGTTCTTCATTCATACATTATATTGTCTCACGGTTCTTCACCGTGCTCAATAAGAAACCACACACATGTTTGTGTGGCTAAATGAGGACATGTATGCATGTATCGCAAAAATAAATAAATAAAACATTTACTTATGAATAATTTTAACATTTGAGGTTTATTTAACTATATTTAGTATACCTAAATAAAGCTAAATATATAAGTAAACAGTATATAAGTATATAAATAATCATAACCGCAACTAATGACGGGTTTTCCCACTGATGTCCTTAATACTTCAAAATTAGCATAATCTTGATAAAGAAAGTTTCTTCTTCCTCATCAGTGAAAGGTTTAACCACCCTAACGTTAGACTATATTATGTTCAACATTGTGTAGGCTAATCATGTTTTAAAGCCCAAACGATGAATATTGTCAGGAAGATATTGACTGAAAACCTCTGAATTAGCGTGTTTTACATAGCCTGTAATATGCCTAACGTTATATTTTGTTATGCAAAAAGTGCAAATGTCAAAATAATAATATTAAAAGGACTTTGTTTTTATAATAATAGCTTTTAGTCACCTCTTTCTCGTAGTGCCTGTTGTCCGTGAGCGCGGGAGCGGGCGCGCGCGGCAGCGATCGGTCCCTCTCGTACTGAGCTAACGGGACTTTCGTGTGCGGGTCCACCGGCGTCTTCAGACAGGAAGTTACAAGGACATTAGCGCGGTGGGACTTCTCCATAATTGCCTCTCTTTCCAGACCGGAGGATTTAAAATGAAGTAAAGACAAGACTTCTCAGACTTTAACAGGTGCGCGTCTCCTTGACGACCGCGTAGCGTTGGGAAGCCGCGGTGACGCCGAGCCGCGGGAGCGCGCATCTATAAAACCCACCACCAGCAGTTTATTGAGGCCTGCCTCTCTCTCTCTCTCTCTCTCTCTCTCTCTCTCTCTCTCTCTCTCTCTCTCTCTCTCTCTCTCTCTCTCTCTCTCTCTCTCTCTCCACACACACACACACACACACACACACACACACACACACACACACACACACACAATCTAAATTCAGAATGTCTGATCTGTGGCAAGAAAATATCGTTGGTGACTTTTATTTACTAACATTTTTAGCCAGTGATGAGTTTAGTCAAACATTTTTCTTCATGATAATTTTGTTTTATGGCTTCTTTTGATTTGAACAGATTGTGTGATTTGTTTACACTACAACAAAACTCAAACTCACTACAACAAAACATAAAAAGCCAAGAGTCAAACTGCCTGCTAAAGGAAACACTGATCACCATAATGGTGACCAAAGATTTTCACTAAAAATAAACATCTAAACCTGTTAATTCTCAATAAAAGCTTCTATAGGCGTCTGCTCTAATGGTGTAATTGTACCCTAAGGAACAATTGTGTAACTTTAAAGGTACCATTATAAGTTTTTTTTCTCCAAGGAAAATTGTACCTCCACTGTAATATTACAACAACCACCTTTTTTTCTGAGAGTGCGATACAATAAAGCGCCCCTGATATTAGAGTAAGTTACAGAAGAATGAAATAAAGCATATTTGATATCTTTTGGAGCTTGGAGGGGTTCAGGTTGAGCAGACGTTTTATACCATTATCACTGTCCTCATCAGAGCTCATTTCCCAGTACATTCAAAAATTCTCAAAACTATAATTTTCAATGATAGTTTCATCTGCAAAGCTTGAAACGGCTCAGAAATGTACTGCAGTCAAATATTACTGTCACTTGATGGTGGATCTAGTGAAGAAACTGTCAGAGATCAGATATTTATGATTTCTTCACTAGATCATCAAGTGACAGTAATATTTGACTACAGTAAATTGTTGAGCCGTTTCAAGCTTTGGAGACGATTCTTCCTATTCTTTTGTTTTCTGCCTGCTATCAGCCACCTTGAGGAATAAAGGGGAATTGCACTTATTCACTCATCAAACATTCAATTATTGTCAATTATTATATACTTGCACTGTTAACTTAGAACACCTTGCGTTGATAGCAAAAAATGAACTGGAAAACAGGTACTATTTTATCTTGTTATATTTCTAATGATTAAAGAATACTAAGAAGGTGAATGTCTAACTTTAAAAAACTGAACAATGAGGGGATAGTGAATGACGTCCCAGGTGACTAAAGATACGAGGTAGGTGTTTAAAGGTTAGGCAAATTCATATAAAACATTAAATCCTGACCATTTTGGTTGTAAAAAATACAATATGTATAAGTAAAAATTAGCTATGCCCAAACATATTTGCTTGCATTATGGCATGATTTCACTTCATTAATAAAATAGATCATTTCATTAAATTGACAATTTACAGATCTGCAGCATAATATAGCATTTTTTTTATTATCAGTTTGGATCATCGCAGGAGCTGCATTCATCAACTCATTCATCAACTATAGTCAAACTTTTAATTGACGGGAATACAAGTTTATTTTAGATGACCCAGTGTCCATTTTGGTGTATTGTTTGTGTACTACAGTACTGGGTTTTAACAGGTTGTTGATTAGAAATAAGGATGGTCAGCTGTTGATCTCAGACTTTCTCAGGCTTCACAGCAGAGCCCAGTCTCTGATCAGATAAGCTGATTAGCTAATAAGATTAAACTTCCTGACACACAGTGATGCACTGGACACGACAACCACCATGTAAATAAATAACTATATGCGCCACATATATCAAAGACAAAAAAACTACAAAAGACCAGTCACCGTGTCAAAAAACATGCTTTATTAAATTACTCCAGGTAACAGCTAGACAGCGACAGATCAGTTGGTCTTATTGGGGCTTCAGCGTGGGCTCGGATCTTCCTTCATCAGTCGTGTTCACTTTATCGTGTGTTCACCTGCAGGACAAACGAGACGTCATTAATGTTTTTACATTTACAGTCAACATCAAGTTGTGATATTTGGCCTATTTAATTACATCTATTTGAGTCTGTAATTTTGGTTACAATACATATTTTTAAAGGCCCACTGAAGTGTCTTGAAATGCGCAACATTATTCAATGTGTTGACGTAATTTCCACTGAAACAGAAAGACAGAGCGGGAAAAAGCAGCTCCTCCCTTTTTAAAAATGGCCAATAGCGTTTTGTTTATCACAGCACGGGCAGCGCTGTTGAGCTCGGTAAATCCTCCTAATCTATAAATATTTCTCGTCCATATTGCTTTAAAATGTCATCCTGTGTAGAATTCAAGTGGGTCCGATACGGTTTCTGGTCTGCGTTGACTCGATCATATGATCCGCTCCGTGCTATCGTGTCTCCGGACCGGAGCTGTGGCAGTTCATGTGACACTAACATGAAACCAGACTAAATTCCCCTCAATGGAAAGCACATTTAGTGAATCGTTCCTTTTCCCCTATTTAGTGCACTATATGCCATTCATCATGAAGAAAATAGTACATGTGCGAAGAGTGGTAGATTTTAGCCACAGCTTTATCCAAACAGTTGATGGACCCCATTGACTTCCACAGTTTTTTAGGTGCATGGGGCACATCAACTGTTTGGTTACCCATATTCTTCTTTATAGTCAATAGAAGAAAGAAATGTATACAGGTTTGGAACAACTTGAGGGTGAGTAAATGACCGAAATACCCCTTTAAAGGGTTAGTTCACCCCAAAAATGAAATTAATGTCATTAATGACTCCCCCTAATGTCGTTCCACACCCGTAAGACCTCCGTTCATCTTCACACACAGTTTAAGATATTTTATATTTAGTCCGAGAGCGTATGCAAGTGTATGCACACTATACTGTCCAGAAAGGGAATAAAAACATCATCAGAGTAGTCCATATGAGACATCAGTGGGTTAATCAGAGTCTCTTGAAGCATCGAAAATACATTTCGGGTTTGTTTTTAATCCTCAAATAAAGATTTGAACGGTTATGAATCAGCGTATTGATTCATGATCCGAATCATGAAACAATGCGCTGATTCATAACGGTTTGAAGGTTTATTTGAGGATTGAAAACAAACCCGAAAGAGAAGACAATGCTGAATAAAGTCGTAGTTTTTGTTATTTTTCGACCAAAATATGTTTTTGATGAGACTCTGATTAACCCACTGATGTCTCATATGGACTACTCTGATGATGTTTTTATTCCCTTTCTGGACATGGACAGTATAGTGTGGATACACTTGCATACGCTCTCGGACTAAATATAAAATATCTTAAACTGTGTGTGAAGATGAACGGAGGTCTTACGGGTGTGGAGCGACATTAGGGGGAGTCATTAATGACATCAATTTCATTTTTGGGTGAACTAACCCTTTAAGAGGTAATTAGCTATAAATCACTCACAAGATCATCAATCTTGAGGATGCTGCGGACCGTTTCCGTGGCGAGGGTGAGTGCGCTCACAGAGACCAGCAGAGGCTGAACTACCAGCTCCTCCAAGATGTTAGAGATCCCACCCTGAGAGACCAAAAGACAGGTTAGACATTCATTTCCTGTTAGCAGGTACAGCTTTCGGTCCGTAGGTGGCACTATTGAACAGGTGGTTGGGAGTCTCACCTTGCGGACGTTAATCCCGGCTGTCTTCTCTCCCTGAGCGTGTCTGTTGCGCAGCTCTGTGACAGTGGAGATGGGATTAAGACCAGCGTTCTCTGCCAGAGTTGAGGGAATAACCTCCAGGGCGTCTGCGTACGCACGCACACAATACGCCTCCATGCCGGCCAGAGTGCGGGAATATTCTGCCAACCTCAGTGCCAGCTCGATCTCCGGTGCTCCACCGCCAGCAATCAGAGCCCTGCAGATGCACAGGAAGAGGAGGAGTTAGCAAACAGCTTCTACTGACTCAAAATGATGCACTTACACTATGCACCATGTAGTCAACATTTACAAATAAACTTTTGTATATGTTAACATGAGTTAATGCACTGAGAAATAACATGAACATTTATATTAACATTAAAAAAAGATTAATAAATGCGTTGTTCATTGTTAGTTAATGCACAAAGAAAATTCAGTAACCCTTTACAATAAGGTTGTATTAGTTAACATTAGTTAATGCATTAGTTAACATTCACTAATCATGAACAGTTAATTTGTTACTGTATTAGTTAATCTTTGTAAACATTAATATAAATCCAGCTGTTAATGGTTTGTTCATGTCAGTTCACAGTGCATTAAATAATGTTAACAAGATTTTAATAATGCATTAGTATATGTTGAGATTAACATTAACAAAGATAAATAAATGCTGAGTGTTTCACCCCCCCCCCCCCCCCCCTTAACTAATGTAGTTAACTAATGAACCTTATTGTAAAATGTTACCAAAATTAATTATTTTAACCTGGCAACTCTGTACCATAAAGGGTTAAATATGAAATTACTTTTAATACTTTAAATATAAAACTAAAACTGCCAGTAGGTTATGTTATGAGTTGTTACCTCTTCTTGACCAGACAGCGGATGACGCAGAGGGCATCGTGAATGGATCGCTCTGCCTCCTCAATCACTAGTTTGTTGGAACCACGGACGACAATACTGACTGTCTTTCCAGGATTTGTACATCCTGTGATCTACAAACGCCAACAAAACACTACTGTCATTATCCAGCATGGACAGAGCGAAAAACATCTGCATTGAGTGCGTGTATAAATAAATGTTTAAGTAAATATTATTTATGTTTCTCGTCTTGTACAAATAAAAAATAAAAAACACAAGTTGATGTAGATGCAGCTATGCTATAAAATGTAAGTTTACCTTCACTAGTTTTCCAGATCCGTCCAGGCTGACCTCTTCTGCTAGTTCTGCGGTTCCCAGCATCTCTGGGAGGAACTGGTCAATATGAGCTATAGGTTTGGTGCCAATAGTCTGATTGGAAAGAGGAAATGTGTATTAGATCTCAGACACAAAGAAACCATTTAATGGTTAAATGACAGTGCTGGGTCTGCTGCTCACACCTTGCAGATGAATTCAATTTCCTCCCTCTCAATGTCTTTGATCACCATGATCTTCATCTTATTCAGGAAGTGAAGGGCCAGATCACTCAGGGCATCTCTGAAAGACACAGGGATTCACACACACACACACACACACACTGAGACCGCTGACAGAGGATGATACACTCCACGTGCACTGAATAACATGCTTAAGAGCGCGTGTAAACAATTTCCCAGACATTGGCTAAATTTATATTTTTCAAATATCTCCTGCGGACATGATTTTTGGCCACTGCTGTATATAGCCAGGTTTTCTTGTCAGTGACTGTGTGATGGAGGTTTGTGGTGATTTTGTACCTCAGGATGGATTTCTGGATGAGCAACACAGTGCAGCCGGCTTTCTTAATCTGTTTGATCAGGTTGAGGATGTAAGCTCTCTCCTCACGGAGGACACGGTCCATCTGAGCGTAGTCCGACACCACAATCTGATTGTCCATCTGTCCCAACAACAACATCACACCAACACATCAAGACAATGACTACGATCTCGACAATCAAATGCATGCTATAGATGCAAGAAGAAACGTTTTAAAATGCATATGCATATTGACTGCGTACATCCGTTTTGGGAGGCGACAGGCAGAACTGGATGAGGCCGATTTTGGCCTTCTCCACACGGGACACTCCAGTGTTCACCCTCTGAGTCAACACCAGACCATCCACCAGCTCACAGTCATCAATGGTCCCTCTGCAAACAGAAACACGCCCATTAATATGCTTCTGCTAAGAGAAACCTCTTCCTTCTACAACCTGCAAACATGAGGAAAGTACGATATTGACACACACACACACAAATTCTCAATATTTTCTGGGATTCGATAATGATAATTAGACGATACTTTGCTAAGTGTGTTTAGTGCTGGTACCTTGCCAGGTTTAGGACTGATGTGGACAGCTGACTCCTAAAGCTTTTGCTATTCTTCAAATTCTGTGATTGTGGTCAGTTCGCAGCGGCAACAGAAATCATCTTTTCTAATAAGCTTAAATAGATTTTTTTTTACCTTTTTTAGACATTTGGACACATCCGAATTACAGGGAAGCGCAACAATATGGTGCTCCGCAGGAGTCAAAAAGGATATAAATAGTTTAATTTGAAATAATATTTTCATGAAAATTCAGAGATGTGGATTCGGACGGCAATTAAATCACCACACCACCCCTGATGTTTGTCATAAAACAGTCGGTAATTCGGCCGGGGATTTTTACGCGGGTGGTGGGAGAAAAACAGACATTCTGGATTCGGACGGCAATTAAAACCACGGACTAGCCCCTTTAAATGATGAAAGTACCTCACGACCCCACAAGAAACAATTACCGTCCGAACAGGACGAGTCTCACCCAAGTTTCTTGACGATGTGGATGTTGCGGAGATCGACGCTGGTGGCGGTGGCGGGGTCGATGACCTTCATGACGGCTTCGACGCTCATGGGAGCGAGCAGGCTGGAGTACTGGGACACCACCTTAGAGCAGAGCGAGGTGGTGGCGCTGTTCAGAAGCGTCTCTTTGTCGCTGAGCTGCACCGGCTGACTGATGGAGGTCAAGATCTCCACCCCTTTATCTACGGCCTTCTGGAAGGACTCGGAAATGATGGTCGGGTGGATTCCTGGCAGGAAAACAGACCGTGCTGAATGTGTTATCATAAATAAACACCACTGTGACAGAATGATGAGAAAGGGTCTTTAAATATGCAGCTCAAGTATTCAAGTATTTTTACTTTCCGATTAATTTAGTTTTTCAAAGTTTTTTATCAGTGTTTTTCTCTGGAAAACTTTTACTTTAAAACATTCCAAAACCTAATATTGTACTTTTTACAGCAATACTTTTCATATTGAATATCATTTAATACTTAATTACATTAAAAAGAAGAACTGTATACTTTTACTCAAGTAAAAGTATTCAAAGGTTTACTTGACTACAAGTATAGCCCTATTCGCATGGGATTAGTATTATCTGGAGACCTCTGGTGATTTGTAATAATTGCTGAGGATGTCTGTGATCTTAATCGCGTGCGAATCGGCCATGTCTGTAATTTGTAAAGTAAAAATTCCCCCGCAAATTACCTACCAATTTTTCGCCGAACACCGAGGTCCTGTGCTAATATTAGTCCCGTGCGAATCGGCATCTCCGTGATTTGGCCAGGATTAGGCGGACTGTATATCATTTTTGAAAGGTTTTTGTTTCCTGTGCGCATTTCTATCTTTATCTTTCCCGAAGAATGGAGGCTGCGTTCATAATGCGCACCGTTATGAATTCCCACACGGATACTTTCACTTTAGAATGAGTACCAATTCGGGAGCAAATTGCTTGAATGGTGTGTTTAATATTAACATCAATACTATTCTTAATGAAGAACAGAACACAACAGTACAATGACAAGCTGGCTTAAATGGGCGCTTTGACATTTAGCTTTGAGACTGAATCTTCTGTCGTATGTTGTCAGCTTCTCGCTCGTGATAAATGAAATCTGACTCCTGCTGTCTGTGCTCCGTTCAGTTTTTAATTGTTGCGTCTGTTCTCTAACTGAACGAAATTATGTTTATTACTATAAAATAATCAAAACGATATTGATGCCTGTTTATGATTTCATACCGCTATATCTATAACGAAAAAACATTTACAAGTCTTGATATCATATCCAGGAGATAAAGTCAGTAAATTCGAGTAAATCACAGGCTTTGCTCATCCCGTGCGAATGCGCCACGCAAAACTCAGACATGGGGGAGTCATTTCTAAATCACAGAGGTCCCTAGATCATAAGTCGCACTTTTTTTCATAGTTTGGCTGGTCCTGCGAATAGTCAGGTGCGACTTATATATCAAATTTAGTTCATACTGACTGACAAGAATAAACATATAGCCGCGAGAATGCGCTCTATGCTGCTCCTGTAGCCTAATATTTACTTATAGACAACAACTTAGAAAGACTGAACACAAACAAAATGCCCCCATAAAGAAAATCTTATTCTGCAAAACACAAACAGCATGTTGTAAAATATGCAGCAGAGAACGAGTCTCACAGCGTTCGTCTCGCGCGGCTGCGCCTCTCCCGGCAGAGAGTTCAATCGTCTGTGGACTCGTTCCTTCAGCTCTGGCCATCTTGCTTACAGTCCGCAAGTAGATTTCTTTTTCTTCTTCATCACAGTTAAAGTAACCTCTGCTTTTCGCCAGTCCCTTACAAGTTTCTCACTCACTTCAAACTTTCTTTCTTCTGCTCGGGTTATGCAGTGAAGCGGGCACGAGCGAGTGCACGCGTGCTCGCATGCGCGCGGCTCCAGCTTTGCCCTAATGCGACTTATAGTCCAGTGCGACTTATATATGTTTTTTTCCGCGTCATGACGCATTTTTTGACTGATGCGACTTATACTCCGGAGCGACTTATAGTCCGGAAAATACGGTAATCCCGTGCGAATAGGGCTTAAGAAAGTACTGCATTTTTAATGTAATTAAGTATTAAAGGTAAGAAAACAACAACTTTTATACATGAAATGTAGTGCAGTAAAAAGTATGACATTATATATTATGCTTTGGAATGCAGTGAAGTAAAAGTTTTCTAAAGAAAAACACTGATAAAGTATATAATAAAAAATATGCTTGAGTAGAAAGTAAAAAACTCCACTAATGTCCACCTCTGACTGCAACTAAAGCGTACCTTTCTGTAGAAGTTTAGCACAGGCGTCAAGAAGAGCTCCAGCAATCACCACCACTGATGTAGTGCCGTCACCAGCCTCAATATCCTGAGCTTTAGACAGCTCCACCATCTGTAACAAACACACACACACACACACACCATTATACTCCAGACATGACCTTTGACATGCACTGTCTGGGGTGGGAATCGTTTAAGAACATGACAAACTAATTCAATTCTTCATTATTTGATTCAAAATCTGGTCTCGATGTGCTGCACTGCTCTCAAAGTGTAAAATAATAACATTACATTTAGAAGAATTTTGAAATTTGTGAATTGATTCAAAAAACGGAGCTCATGTGCAAGCTTTTTCCTTCAACCCAAGCAAATAAATCTGCAATTAGTGATCTGAACATTAGCAATCTAAAACAAAACCCTTCATTCAGCACCATCAGGTTATAGAAATGAAGAAAAGCGATGTACCATTTTGGCCGCAGGATGCAGCACCTGCATCTGTTTGAGGATTGTGGCTCCATCATTGGTGATGGTCACGTCTCCCTTCCCATCCTGAATCTGCAGAGAACAAACACATCCACACACAGTTATTGATATACTAACTAGCCAAGTGAAGCATAAAACATTCATAGTTTATGATGAGATTTATATTAACGAAAAACAGTACCATTTTGTCCATGCCCTTAGGGCCCAGACTCGTTCTGATGGCATCTGCGACCGCTGTCAACCAAAGGACAAGATCAATCATCACACCTGCTGCCATATTTAACTTAGACATTTATGAAGAATTAAAAATCTTATATACAAGATATATATATATGACTCCTGCTGTCTGTGCTCAGTTCAGTTTTTATATATATTAGATTAGATAGTGTAATTAAAAGGAAAATTATTAAAAATATATTTAGTCTAATCTATATATTAGAAATTATTATTTACATATATTTAATATATATAAAAAATACATTTGAGTTAAATACCAATATATATATATATATATATATATATATATATATATATATATATATATATATATATATATATATATATATATATATATATATATTAGTATTATATTGCAGAAATTAAGCTATTTGTGTGTTTTACATGCAATACCTGGGGGAGACTATTTCATAAAACTATTTTATTTTAAACAATAATACTACTTAACAAATTAATAATAATTTAATAAATAACATTTTTGGTCTAATTTTTTTTTATAGAAACAGCATAGACTTTCTTAAAGGGTTAGTTCATCCAAAAATATAATTGATGTCATTAACTCCTCTCCCTAATGTCGTTCCACACCCGTAAGTCCTCCGTTCATCTTCAGACACAGTTTAAGATATTTTATATTTAGTCCGAGAGCTTTTCTGTTCCTTCGTGTAATTGTATGCACACTTGCTGTCCACGTCCAGAAAGGGAATAAAGACATCATCAAAGTAGTCCATATGTGACATCAGTTTGTTAGTTAGACTCTTTTGAAGCATCGAAAATACATTTTGGTCCAAAAATAACAAAAACTTCGACTTTATTCAGCATTGTCTTCTCTTCCGTGTTCCTCAAATAAAGAATCAAACGGTCATGATTCAAGATTCGGATCGCGTGTCAAACTGCTGAGATCACGTGACATTGGCGATCTGAATCATGAATCAATGCACTGATTCATAACCGTTTGAATCTTTATTTGAGGATTGAAAATAAACCCAGAAGAGAAGACAATGCTGAATAAAGTCGTAGTTTTTGTTATTTGTGGACCAAAATGTATTGTCAACGCTTCAAAAGAGTCCAACTAACCAACTGATGTCACATATGGACTACTCTGATGATGTTTTCATTACCTTTCTGGACGTGGACAGCAAGTGTGCATACACTTACATTCAAAGGACAGAAAGGCCTCGGACTAAATATAAAATATTACTGTGTGTGAGGATGAACGGAGGTCTTACGGGTGTGGAACGACATTCGGGAGAGTAATTAATGAAAGAAATTTCATTTTTGGGTTAACTAACCCTTTCATGAATGAAACGTGAGTGACGGCGTTTTTTATTTAACGCAAAATCATAAATATGTACACTTTGACATCGTTCCTCACGCACTCTTTCTGTGCTCATGGCTGTCATGTGTTGTCATGAAGGGGACCACGCCTTATATGGACGCCAGCGAGTGCGCGTTTGTGATTATGATGACCACACATGGCTGTATACTCCTCATATACCCCAATGCAGTCTCTTTTGCAGAAATGAACGCGTTTGAGCGGCTATTGTCATATGTTTATAACGGTGTGGGACTTTTCTTGAGTCATGCGTCCACTGCACACCATGGGCTGCACCAATATAACACACATAATACTCCTGTCCCAGTCTTTCTGACAGATTTGATATGAATATGATCCATCGCTCACCTTTCCCGGCGCTGATGTTGCTGTAGCGGATCTGCGCGGGTTTGTCCCGGTCCACATACGCACCTCCTTTGTTTTTATACCCGCTTGGAAACGCTCCAGCTTCAGGCATGATGGCCAATATTTATGTTATTTTATTCCGCAGAATTCACAGTCGCAGATGGACGTGTCCCGGTGTCGATAGGCCGTCTCTGGGGTTCGGATGGGCTCAGATAATGTTCGGCTCAGTTATCCCAAGCAGAACCTTCCAGAATCCACCGGTCGCGACGGCAACAGAGAAAGGACCCCAGCGTGACAGTGCGGCGCGTGAGGATGACGTCCAGGGGTGGCTTAAAACATGCCCAGTGAAGATGCAGTTGCAGTTGCAGTAAGTAAATATGCTGTAGTGGGTCTGCATGCAACGCCCCCTAATACAAATGTCAGATCGTTTGTAGTATGTTATTCGCGCTGTTTTTATGCTTTAGGATAACATGAGTTCAATATAACGCGTGTTGTTGTTCAGTGAGACAGCGAGCTGTGTTCATAAACACATGTGTGCAGTGCGCGTGGACGCCGCCGGCTCACTTTTACTCTTTCTCTCTTTCACTCTTTCTCTGAGGTTTGAAGGAAGGATTGAAGTTGGTCCAGTGAAGGTAAAGCAGGGTGAGTGTAAAACAGGTGCTGTTATTGTTTGTCATACATAATGCGTGGTGTAACTGATGCCAACTGTTATAATATGTCCATTTTTATAAACCTTTCGACAGTATTTTTGTCCTTATTTCGTGATGAGTATTTATAGTATTTTGTCCTTTTTTGTCCTTTTGTACATCTGTCTCTATCTCAATCACTTCCACTTTATTAAGTAGCAAATATGCATATCTAATACAATCAGTGTAAATGTATTTTGTATATGTAAAATGTATAATTTATGGAAATACAAGGTAACATTTATAGTCTTTATTAAAATATTTACAAACTAAAAGAACATTCATGATATTTCGTTTAGCAAAGTGTGAGCTAGACTCTCAAAATACATAACACTACAAGGACAATTTCTTGTTATTTAAATACATTTTTATTTCACTATGCATAGTCTTTCTTAAATTTTTAGTTTGCATTTGGGTGTTGCAATATAAATAACAAAAATACCTGATCTTAAAAATAATATTAACACATTTTAGATTAACCATATTGCATATTAAATATGTCCAATATTATAATTTTAAATATTCAATATGTTAAATTATGCACTTCTTCTTCATCACAGAGCTACTCACAATAATTGAAACTATGATTTTAATTAAACAAGTTGTTTGTTTGTAACATATTAACAATTAATAGTAAATATGTAAATGTATTAGAAATATAATGTATTTATTAATTGAAAATTATGACATTTTACAATAAAGTTCCATTTGTTAACATGAGCTAACAATGGAAAATAAGGCTAAGGCATATATTAATCTTAGGTAATATTAATTTCAGCATCATTTACTAATACTTTATAATAATAATAAAAATAGTTGTATCTGTTAATATTATTTATTTAATGAAACTGAGCTATCCAGAACGAACAGTTGTATTTTATTAATCAACGTTTACAAAGGCTAATAAATGCTTTGTTACTTAATGCATTAACCAACAGGACTTTACTGTAAAGCGTCACCTTTATTTTTAGATTGTAGTTATTTAAAAAAAAACTAGAGGTTGTTTTCTGTTTAGCATCCAATAAATAAATAAACATTTGTCATCATCATACCATTAAAGGTTGTAACACGTATTTAGGACGGGTTTAATGCTGGTTTTGCCGTTGTTCTCCTCAGTATGCTGTCGCTGAAAGAGAACGACCGGCCCATCGTCAGGAAGCTGTTGAGCGCCGGCTGCTGTGTGAGATGCGTCCTGCGCTTCTGCTGTGTGGGAAGCTGCTCTGCTTACAGGCGATCATACGAGGTTTCTCACATTCAGCCGCTTCCCCAAAATCACCTGTACTTGCATCATTGCGTATGTAGATCTCTGGTGCTAATGAGCATCGTTTTTTGTAGGACATGCACAAAGAGCTTCTCGCCTTCGTCAGTGAGGAAAACAGCCCACAGTCCCATGATGCCTCTGGTGAGGTCGAAACAGACGACCCGCCTAATAAACGCATGCGAGTGGATGGGGATAGCTTTACACCACCGGAGCCGGACTCTGACATTTGTCCCGTCTGTTTGGGAGTCCTGCAGGACTTCTGTCATCCCGCTTTCGCCAAACAGGTATGTCTTTTTATTATTATTTAGCTAATACCTACAAAAAATCCCATCGCACAGTTTCCACTGCACAAAACAACAACAATATAAAAAATATTTTAAAAATACAAATGATTCATATTCACAAAAAGTATTGATGTCCAAAAGGAATGTTGGGGGTATTTTGGCAAATAAATATGTCAGATAAATACTTTAACTAAGTTTAGTGTAGTATTTGTCTCATATTTAAAATATATACCTCATATTTTGATGGTTTAATCAAACTTGTAGAGTCATTAAAAACAAATAGTGTATGCAATAACTCTTTCCTTCCATAAAATGCGAAATACCTCTAAGTTTTGTTTTCTTCCAGTTGCGCTCCATTTTTCAGGCTGTTTTCTTCAGGGTTTTTGTATGTTTAAAATTTCTTTATATGACAGCCTGGTCCAAATTATGTCGGCACAATACGACTAATACGATAGCGTTTCATTGCGCTATCACAAATAAAACAACTAACTCTAAGCACAACTACACAATATCATTACAACACATTTTTATATTTTAATAAATTGTGAAGATGCTAATTTTCTAGGCCAGACACAACTTTTGGCCACTACTGTATATATAAAATGAAAAATAAAAACAAAAATGTATTCCTTTCACAAAAATATATTTGATTTATTTTTTTAACATTAGTTAGCATTAACTAACAATGAAAAATAAAAGATAAAAAGTTGTATCTGTTAAAATAAGGCCCTGTGAAGTAACATGGAAGTGAAAATGTTTATTAGCTAACATTAATGGTTAATAAATGCTGTAAAAATGCATTGCTCATTGTTAGTGAATGCATTAACTAATGATTTCCTTTTTTTGGTTTCCGATTTCTTTTTTTTATTCTACTGGATATTCTGCTGCCGTGTGGAAGTTATAGATTTTTTTTTTAATCTGCAGGTGTCAGATGCTGTGAAAAAGCAGCAGTATGAGTTTGACAGTCTAGTGCTGACCGTTTCTCTTCCTGCTCAGCTGTCCGTCAGGGAGGTGAGTTCTGCTGCCAATCCACAGGATTGATTTATCATCATTTTTCATAATAGAAATCTGGACAAAATCTGTTTCTCTGTGCATTTTTACAGCATTCCTGCTGGTTGCATGTCAAAAAGGAAGTCAGGTATGTGAGCAGCACACATTTCACATAATTCCCAGTATTTGTTTAAAGCAGGGGTTCTCAAATCTGGCCTTTGAGGTCTTGGGCTGCATTTAATTCCATTGTTGTGTTTTCAGGGAGAAGAGCATGTGCTTAGGTAAAGATGATGTCATCCAGGTGAAGGACGCATTCAAGTGGGCCATACAGGGAAAGATTGGCCAGGAACTGGGAGCCTCTGTCCTGGCCAATGTGAGTCCTCCTTCTTCTTGATTGGCTGTCTGAATAGTTGGTGGTTATTTTATCTCTTCGTTGTGTGATCCGCAGAGTCCGTGTGAAGTGAGCGTCGGGTTTACACACCCAGAAACGGATGAGGACTGTCATTTCTTGTAAGTGGTTTCAATGATCAAAAGTGTTGGTTTGATCATCTTTCCTGCACTACACTAACTTTAGAGGCATATTCGACTGATTGAGCTTGACTAATGCAGGCCATTCTGCAACTTGCATAACAATTTTGAATGTGGAATTAGAGTATTATTTACATTAACATTTTAAATGTATGCATTTAGCTGACGCTTTTATGCAAAACGACTTTGTAAGACTTTTCACAAATTAACATGTATGTCTTTCTTTGGGCAGAGCGAATACCTGTCCTGACTGTTTCAAACCCACCAAAAACAAAGCGGTAAGCTTTCCCATTTTCCCTATTTTGTGATTGGAGTCCTCAATCCATTTTCCCATCTCTCTACTTTCTTTTAAAGGGGACCTATTATGCTTTTTCAAAGCCTTGATGTTGTGTTTTCGAGTCCACGAGAATATATTTTTATGCTTGAATGTTCAAAAAAAACCTTATTTTCTCAAATGTTTTACACTGTTGCATTTCCTCTTTTCTCAGTCTGTCAGTAACTCTCTCCCTGCGTCCCAATTCGCATACTATCCATCCTAAATAGTATTCGAAAATAGAATTAGTATGTCCCAAATCGTAGTATGTTGAAAAGAGTATTCCAAAGATTCCCGGATGGTTTACTATTTCCGGTCCGAATTCACAGTATGGATCGATGGGCACTCTAACGGCTGATATTGCCCACAACCCATTGCGAGTTGGACGAGGATTCGATTAGAACTACAAACGCGGATAAAAAGCGTTAAAAAACTACAAACATGGCGGATGTGCGAGTTCGACGGTTAAGTAGAGAAGTTTAGATAAAGGGGTTTGAGTGACCAACTATCAATATTTAACCTGACAAAAATATATTTATTCAGTGTTGTCACATTATATTTCACCCGCAGCAGCATTGAGAACTTTTGAAATGACACGTTTGGCCATTAACTTTTAAATGCATCATTATATTTAAACTGTAAATACATGAAGAGAGTCTCTGCATTAAAGACCCACAAATGGCAGATCAACGAGCGGCTACATTTCTCTCCGATACGGTAGGAGATTAATCTGCATGTGGAGGATTTGAACTGTGACGAATCTGACGATGATTGACAGGGCAGTTAAACGGTGACGGGATGCACGTAACTAAGCGACAGAGTCCGTTAAAGATGGCGAAGTAGTATGTCCCGAAGCTTGCATACTTTTCTGCTACACACTCAAAAGTATATACTTTTTCTTCACAAAAAGAGTACATACTTTTAGGACGTAGTATAAGTAGGCGAATTGGGACGCAGCATCTGTTTAGTTCCTGTCTCTATGAAGCCCCTCCTCCTGAAAAGCACAATGTGCTCTGATTGGCTGGATGGATCTGTGTGTTGTGACTGGTCAGTTGATTTGAGCGTGTTGGGGAAATGTCACACCCCTTACCATAACTGCACGTTTAACAGTACTAACTAGCTCAACCATGTGTATAACTTGGACGAGAATGATTTAAATGAGGTATATTGTGACATGTCCGTTCCTGGAAGAAAACTCAAGGCTACAATGGAGGCATTTCAGGGAGTTCAGTGACAGTGATATAGAGAAGAACTCCTCTCCTAAAACGCTCAATGCTCAAACAGCAACATTACACTAAAGAATGTTAAACATTAAAAAAGCATAATAGGTCGTCTTTAAATGTGCCTATTTTAAATCTTAAAGTACTGTAGTTGAATTCCTCTTGGTCTCTGTCCTTCAGTCCATCTTCACCAGGATGGCGGTGGTTAAAGCTCTAGAGAAGATCTCTGATGAGAAGTTTAGCAGGTGAGTGTCTGGTTTTCATGCTCACATGAGGCAGTTTTTGTTATGCATTTCAGGTATAAAGTATAAATGGTCCCAAACTGAGATAATTATTGTCAGTCAAATGCTGATAAAAATGTCAAGAACCTTCCATTTAAATGTACGATGTGTCATATGCAGGCATTATCCTTGTCCACCAAAGAAACCAAACACCAGATGTACAGCGCTGGACACCACATGTCTCCACACGTCTGTGTTTATAGCAGGTGCGTCTAAACCGTTACTAAACATTGGATTTCTATGCTGTTAGTAGGACTGCCGATTGAACCCATCATTTCATTTTTTGTTTGCGTATATGTATATTAGACGTGCCGATTTTCGATAATGCGATTTATCACGATAATGAATATGCACGATACTGTTATCGTGGGCACTTTAAAATATAGTAAATAATAATTTATTAACAATTAATATTTTTTTTATAATGCATTCAAGAATACTTTGCTAATCAACCGTATACATGCTCAACACCGCTGTTCTGCGTCAAATGGACGCGCTCAGATGCAAACAAGCCCAACGTGCGTTTGCCAAGGGGGTAATCTAGCACTCGGAAAGCGTTCCACCCATAGGGGCGGCCATTGCTAACCAAGCCATCACCTGCTGTTAGCATCCATTGACTCCCATTCATTTTTGAGTCACTTTGACAGTGAATAACTTTACATCTGAGGCGTTTAAAGACTCCATCTGTCCATTGTTTATTTCTACAGAAACACGACAATGTATAAAAGGCTCCGTTACCTTGTATCTTACACTATCGCCCCGCAGAAGCTGTTTTTGTAAAAATAGGCTAACTATTGCGTCATAACCAACGCGACTCTGTCGCACAGTTGAGAAATTACCGTATAGACCTGAGGAGATGCTCAGAAACAATCTTTTACTGTCTATGAGGCAGTCGGGGGGACGTGGAGACATAAAGTCTAATAAAGTCAAGGGGGAAGAATGGGGAGAAGCCCATAGTGAGCCAAAAGCAACGGGAGAAAATATTTAAACAACGCGATTCAGCTTTCACTTTCCACAACTACTAGAAGACCTACAGCTGTCAGACAGGAGGCTCACGTCACATCTACGTCCTCAAGCTCAGTCTGAGCCTGCGCAGTTCGCTCAGCCCTCAGGAAGTGAGTGCTCCTTTACTGACATCACTTAACGCCGTAGAAGTCAATGGGATAGCTCTGTCCATTTCTTTTACTGTCTATGGCGTTTGCACATGACTGAATGGGTGAAGGGGAGGCGCTGCTGAAGTGCCGCTCAGTGACAGCAGAGGGCGCTGATGGAATGGCAGAATGCAGCGATTACCCCGGAAACCCAGCCAACAAAAGCATCCGCGCTAGTGAAGGAGTTTTCAAAACAGCCATTCGTTTTTTGTAATCTCAATGTTCACCACAGCACCAAATACTTAATATTAAAAGACTTAATAGCCTATTTATTTTCAAACTTAAACATTTTTATGTTTTAATCTGGACTGCAACATGCCCTAATGATTAAAACTGTTCTAATTATTTGTTATTGTTCAGTAAAACTTTGAGACAGACAACTTCATTAGTTAACATGTTAACTTATTATTACCAAACTGACAATGAAAAATACTTAGAAAGAATTAATTATTCTAAGTAATGTTAATTTCTTACTGTTAAATAACATCAAAATCAAAATAACTTTTTTAATGGACCTAAGATAAAACTAACAATGACCAGTATTTCTTAACTAACATTACCAAAAACATTATACTTTCTTTACCAAATGTAGCTATTGCTCAATCTTAGTTAATGCATTAAATAATGAGACCTTATTGTAATTTGTTACCTGTTGTTCTTTATAGCCTAATTTTTTTGCACTTTAATCTGTTTGAAAATTGTACTTTCACAGCTCTGAAAAAAAATCAAGAGACCACTTAACATTGATTTCTCTTAATTTTTCAAGAGCTGTATATATTTTTGGTGCATTATTGTATTTAAACATTCAGTTATACAAAAATAGTTCTTAAAGCTGTTATGCTATGGCAACACTTTTTTTTTTGCAACTTATTTCAATATCGTGATCATATCGTATACCGTGATAAAACATCAGCAATTAATCGCAACATGAAAAATTGATATTGGCACATGCCTAATGTATATGTTACTCTGATGTCGCATATCCCACGAAACAACAATGTCAGCTCCTAAGGATGCTGTGTTTATGGAAGTCGTATAAAAAAACATAAAATAAAAGGTATAATAGCTTCTCTTGCCTTATGTGCGGTTTTTTTCTCCTGTTTCCCTCAGATAAGCAAGGAGTAAACACCTTTGGTGATATAAATGATTGTAAATTAGGATAATCTGGTCCGGTATGCTTTGTTTACATCTAGCTACCACAATTCCTTGCACTCAGCATGTTTGGCGTAACTTATAGCCGGGAACGCTATAAAGTCGTGAGTCATGGTTTGAAGTCGTAACTTACGGGCTCAAAAACCTGCCTGGAACGCAGCATAATAGGATGATTTGATTAAACAATTTAATGAAGAAGACACTTGCGCTGCTTCATATTTTTCTGGAAACCTTTTTTTCATGATTATTTTGATGAATAGAAAGTTCCAAAAGAACAGCATTTGTTTGAAATAAACAAAAAATATGTAACATTATAAATGTTTTTTGTCACTTTTAATCAATAGACCCTTTTCAGATTTCCGGTTTCCTCAGCGACAGAAGTCATAATAGTTGGGATAACTTTTATAGCGGTGAATGAGAGAATGCATTTAATAGATTTTTGTGTCCCCATTTACTCACATAGCAAAAGAAAAACTCCACAATATGTCATTTCACAACTTTCAAAAAGAGGGAAACAATAGCGTGAAATTGATAACGGCAGCGAAAAGAAAGATGTTCATTTTTACCATCACTCCCATACTGCCCTACAAAGGCAAAAGACCTTAACTCACTGGAGTGTGGAACTGAGAAAAATGACTTTAAAGATTTTTTGTTGTCCAGCCAAATTAGTTATAGGTAGGACACTGGAAATCTGGCATTTAGATGTTTTAGTAATGACAATTATCTACATACACTTTTTTTTTACTCAAACTTGACTTTTGACCCCTATTTTGAAGTTACGGCACTCTGCCTTTGTATTGTCTGCAAACAATGTGGAGTCATGCCAAGGCAAAAGGCAGTAACTTCCATATTATCAATATTTGGTTGCTGATCACCATTTGCAAAATCAATATAGTAACACCTTTATAAAATCTAATGATCATGGCATTTATTTTGGATGATTTACAATTAATTATAGCCATCTTATTATTATTAAGGACACAATACCTCTAGTAAAGAGAATCTTCATTGGTGTGCAGCAAAACTTACAGGTTGATAGGTGACACTGAATTATATGAACAAGATAAGATTATTTCTAATGAGTAAACATTTGCATATATAATGCAAAGATATAAAAAATAGAACAAATAAAAAATCTTGTAAAAATGCATGTGATAAATAAGACAAATAGCAAACAGTGCCGCTGGTTAATCAAGGGTTAAGTTTGGCTATCACGCTATTATATTTTGGCTAATGACAGCGCTGACTGGATCGGATTGCCCATTCATAGGCTAAACAGAGTAATTATTTATTGCAATATGTTTTTAATGTTTTTATCTAGTAAAAAAAGATACAATAGGCTACATAGCTTATGCTTTTACATCTTTGAATGAAAATCGCCAAGCCTAAAAGGACAACTTTTAGATTGATGTGAACGACAGGAATAATTCTCAGAATGCTTGTGGATTAAACATCCCCGATGACGTTCATTGGCATGGATTTTATCGGGTTTACAAGAAAAGGTAGGATATATGGATATAATTGCGAACTGTTACTAGCCTACTGATTGTATGCGTGATCGCACGCTGTCACTGCATTCGAGTAGCCTACACACACTCGTGCAGTGGGCAGCCCCAGACTGCCTGACAGCGCGCTGAGAGAATATTCTGCATTATGAAAACATGTATGACAGTACACAGGCTACACCGTAACTCAAACGCGGCAAACTTTAATAGACATTAATACAAAGGCGGGACACCATAACTGCATGTCGGTACCGTAACTTAATTTAGACGCATGGCTAAACAAAGGCAGAGTACCGTAACTCAGTTTGAGTGTTCTAAAACCAAGGCAAAGAGCGGTAACTGCTGTTACGGTGTTCTGCCTTGGTTTCTCCTGGGCTTTTGGAAGTTACTGTTCAGACAATCCATAATTTTCTCGAAAAAACAACATAATTGACTAACGATATTTATCCACATGATAAAGGAGGTCTTGAAAGTCCCAAAAATGTCAATAACTCATTTTCGACCAAAAACGAAGTTACGGCCTTTTGCCTTTGCACGGCAGCATAGCAGCGGTAACTTGTGTTTTGTAATTTGATGCAGAAGTAATATAATACAAATTTAATCTGCCCATAAGTGTCGTCTAGGGACTCTCAATACCCTTCTGAGCTGTATTCCTCACAATCTGGACGGGCCAATCACATCGTGTATAGAGTCGGCGGGCGGGGCCATAATGACGACGGCCGAGTTGCGTTTGCGTGCTTCTAGTAAACACAGAAGCTGGCGAACGGCGGTCTTTCGAATCAGCTTTGACCGCAACTGGAAGACTTGGAGTTAAGCTTTTCTCTGAGAAAAGAACAAAGAACGGCACTGAAGTCATTCTTAAAAAGGGAAGATGTGTTCAGAGTTTAGCCGACCGGATACGGCGTATGTTTAATCTGTCAACAAGCTCCGCTTCACCTTCGTTGCTCTGGTTGGTGTAGCGCTATCCTATCGCGTGCAGAGGGAGTTTGAAAGACAACCGTTTATCCGCCCCTCGGATTGAGCCGTCAATGGTGAGTTTCCAGACCAAACATCTTGATGTGGGTCTGGCTTTTCAGGCTAATAATACAAAGTATTAGTGTTATAAATATACATACATTAAAAAAAATGAAAATACAAAAAACTTTGCAGGAGTAATGATATTGATAACTGTAAAAAAGCGTCATTACAGTCTGCAAAAAAAGGGTCTATTTAATGCATCCTTGCTGAATAAAAGTATTAATTTCTTTAAAAAACAAAAAGCTAAATCTTTCTGAACTTCTGTCTGCAGGTCGGTACAATAAGTTTTCGCGGGAGCTTCCGCAGACGCCGTGGGTGATCGATGGAGAGAGACGGATGGATGGATCTGTGGAGGAGCTGATCGCCGCTCCGCTCCTGTCCTCGTTTAGAGCCGACGGTAAGCATCGTCACGGTCCAATCATTTTACGGGATATTCAGCCAACTCTAGACGGATCCCAAATTGTAGGCGCCATATATGTTGCTCCCAAACGGCACTGCGGGGCGCACAGGTGTTCAGATTGATTTAATTGATTTTCGTGTCTCCTCCGTGTAGGTTTTAACTTCTCATCTTCAGGACGAGAAGACGTGGATGTGAGGACTCTGGGAAACGGTAAAACACACTACCTTTCCACATTGAGGTTTGTGTCGAAGTGGTCATGTAACTGTCACAGTATACGTGTTGTTTCTGTGGTCTCTCAGGTCGGCCATTCGCTCTGGAGCTGCTGAACCCCCATCGAGCCAAACTCAACAGAGCCGAGATCAAACAACTACAGGAGGTGCAAACGTTTGACTGCTCCTCAGGAATCTGTGGGAATATTTACCATTAGTAACAGTCATAATTATACTTATATTACATTAAATATTACATTTGTGTGGGAGGCTAAAAGTATAAATGGTCCCAAACTGAGGTCATTTATTGTCAGTCAAATGCTGTAGCCTAGAAATCTAGACGCACCCTAGCGGCAGCAAATCTAATATCTTGATGTGGGTCTGGCTTTTCAGGCTAATATTGCTGCTGAAATAGTTTTTATTTATATCCTTTCTGGGAATAAGCATGTACCGATTTTCATTGTGAATTTTGACTCCTGTTCTCTTCTGTCCTGCAGACGATCAACCAGTCGTCTGACAAAATTAGAGTACGACACCTACAGATTGTTACCAGGTGTGTGTGTGTGTGTGTGTTTTGCTTTTCTATTGAGGTGAGGACTTCAACCTGAATGTGCACAGACTCATGGGGACTTGTGTCACTGTGTCACCTAAATTGAGGTCCCCATGGGTTCAACAGCTTATAAACCATAGAGAATGTAAAAATGCCTGTAGTTTTGTGTGATGGGCAGGTTTAGGAGTAGTTTAGTGTAAGGGGAGAGAATAAAAAGTTTATACAGTATAAAAACCATTACGTCTATGGAGAGTCCCCACAAAGATAGTAAACCAGACGTGGGTGGGTGTGTGTGTGTGTGTGTGTGTGTGTGTGTGTGTGTGCATGCACGCGCTTATGTGGTTTTTCAGTTAAACCCTACATTATGGAAACAAAATGTCCCTACAAAGATGGCAATATCTGAAATCCTTGTCCTTTTGGGGAAATGTTTTGGTCCCCAACCCATGTTGTGTGTGTGTGTGTGTGTGTATGTTGTATATAAGCACAAATACCCATTGAGAGTCAAAGATTTATGAAAAGTGTTATTGTTAGGGTTGGATGTTGACATCAAATTCAATATTGAATTTTACAACAATATTGAAGGTTAAAATGATCAACTGATATGTATATAAAATTTTATTTTTTAGTATCATATTAATTTTAATGTCATAATTATGTTTCTACGTCACTCAATGTATTTATTTAAACAAACCGTATATAGAAATGTACTGATTATGTAATATAATTCATATATTTAGCAAAATGTTCCTAGAGTTCATTTTTCAAGCTAATTATCGTGCTTGGGCATTGAATTGTAATTGTTCTTCAGGGAAGCAACAAGCCGCATGAAAGAGGGTGAAGAGGAGAAGACGAAAACCTACAGCGCTCTCATCTGGACTCAGAAAGCCATTGCCCACACTCATCTGGAATTCCTAGGAAACATTAAGGTCTTTCTTTGCTTTCCGACCCGTTTGAGCAGGAGGTGTGAGAAGAGACGTCCTGATGATTGTCTGTGTGTGTTTAGGATCTGAAGATCGCACAGAAGACTCCACTGAGAGTCCTGCATCGCCGGCCGCTGGCGGTCCGACAGAGACTCATCCACTCTATGAGTACCGTTTACCTGGACACACACCACTTCACCCTGAAGCTGTGCACACAGGCCGGGACGTATCCTTACAAAATGTATGAATGAGCAACATGACTTCATGACTTTGAGTAAACATACACTGCCCTTTCTAAAACAAAGTGGCGTGTTTTCTGTACGCATTTTCAGCTAATCACGTGTATGTTTACGCGTGTGTGATTCCCCATGAATGTCTACGACGAAACAAACCATTATGTGTGTGTGTTTGTGTGTGTGTGTGTGTGTGTGTGTGTGTGTGTGTGTCCACAATGTAAACGGATTTATAAGCATACAAAAATTATGTCTTTTTGAAAATGTAAAAATGGAGAATTTTTCTTGTGATGGGTAGGTTTAGGGGCAGGGGCAGTGTGTGTGTGTGTGTGTGTGTGTTTGTGAGATGGGTAGGTTTAGGGGTAGGGGCAGTGTGTGTGTGTGTGTGTGTGTGTGTGTGTGTGTGTGTGTGTGAGATGGGTAGGTTTAGGGGTAGGGGCAGTGTGTGTGTGTGTGTGTGTTTGTGAGATGGGTAGGTTTAGGGGTAGGGGCAGTGTGTGTGTGTGTGTGTGTGTGTGTGTGTGTGTGTGTGTGAGATGGGTAGGTTTAGGGGTAGGGGCAGTGTGTGTGTGTGTGTGTAGGTTTAGGGGCTGTGTGTGTGTGATGGATAGGTTTAGGGGTAGGGGTAGGGGCAGTGTGTGTGTGTGTGTGTGTGTGTTGGGTAGGTTTAGGGGTAGGGGCAGTGTGTGTGTGTGTGTGTGTGTGTGTTGTGTGTGTGTGTTGGGTAGGTTTAGGGGTAGGGGCAGTGTGTGTGGTGTGTGTGTGTGTGTGTGTGTGTGTGTGTGTGTGTGTGTTTGTGTGTGTGTGTTGGGTAGGTTTAGGGGTAGGGGCAGTGTGTGTGGTGTGATGGGTAGGGGCTGTGTGTGTGCGTGTGTGTGATGGGTAGGTTTAGGGGCAGGGTGTGTGTGTGTGTGTAATGGGTAGGTTTAGGGGTAGGGGCAGTGTAGGGGGATAGAATGAAACAGCGTTGATAAACACGCAAAAAATCGATTATGCGTCTTGATAGCACGCCAAAATGGCATACGAATTGGTGTATCATACATCTGCCATTTCATGAGATCAGTCTGGAATGATAGTGACTTAATGCACTTTTAACGGCGTTTTGCCGTTGTCCTGTTTTCCCTTCACGGACGACACTGCAGGTACATTAAAGAGTTTGTGCACGGAGACTTCGGCCGCACTAAACCAAACCTCTGTGACCTCATGAAAACCGATGCTGATATTCTGGAGCTGGACGTTGAGGTGCGTTTTATTAAATATGCAGTATCACGAGTCGCAGCTGATGTGGTTTGAACGCATAATGGAAATGTTTAGTAGCACTGCATGTCATCTCCAAATCTCTAATATTCCTCCTTCCTGTCTGTGTGTTATAGTCCGTCGACATCGACTGGCCTCCTGCTATTCCGGATTGACGTTTGGGATTTGGAGAAGAGTTTTTATTTGTCAGGACTATATATTTCTCTCATACGGTTCTTTATTAGTTTGATAGTCAATTGGTTGAATTTAAGCAAACCCCAATGCATTATACTGTATGCATTTTCCTTAATAAAACAGCCTAATTTAGTTTTTCTTTGTTATTGTCATGTTCCTGTTTCAGTCAGGCTGGTTTGTTTTGGATATGCAATTTTCACTGGCTATGTTTATGTGGTATTTAACCTTTATTCACAGACTAGGTTTAAAGCTAATCTCAGACTAAAATGCATGTTTGAGCTGTTTTAACTGAAAGCATATCTTAAAATTTGTCAGTGCCATTGTTTTGTCTCAAGTTTTTTTCTAAGGCACATTTATAAAAGAAACTTAAAAGGCCTAATCCTGGTTTAAACCCTGTCTGTGGAAGCAAGAGTGTATTTGTAGTTTCTTACATCTTAAGAAATAAGGCAAAAAACACATTGCATTATAAAATATATATATTTTTAAAGAATTAAATGTAAACTAGGCAATGTTTTTCATGAACAATTTTTGTTATGCTGGTTGAAACTTCACATCCTGATGATAGCAATCAATAATATAAGTGGTCTAAATATTAAAAATGATATCTTCTATGGAAGTAAAGGACTAAAAAAAGTTTCATCCAATCATTGCATTTGGTCTGAATACAATAGTAGAATGTCCTACCTACCTGTCAACGTAGGTATTTCCATTTCTCCACGGCCCCTGCTCACGCAGACATAACTCGTCATCGGTCTAACTCATCCATGATCCGTGACATTCTACCCGGAGCTGTTTGCGTCCTCAGACTTGGATTTCTGTCAACTATCAATGCCGAAATGAATGTGCTTTGAGACAAGGTAATTTAACGCCGTCTCTCATGACGCTTTGCAGACTCTGCTGAGCATATATACCTAAGTCTTTTAAGACAAGTCATTTCACTCAGTGGCCATCTTAGAAAGACCTCTCGGGCAAGCAAGTGGTGCGCAGTCATGTTGGAACAGGAAGGGTTCCATCCCCAAACCGTTCCCACAAAGTTGGGAGCATGAAATTGTCCAAAATGTCTTGGTATGCTGAAGCATGCTTGATTCCTTTCACTGGAACTAAGGGGCAAAGCCCAACCTCTGAAAAACAACCCCACACCATAACTCCCCCTCCATTCAACTTTACACTTGCAGTCAGGCAAGTACTGTTCTCATGGCAACCGCTAAACCGAGACTCGTCCATTGGATTGCCAGACAGAGAAGAGTGATTGGTCACTCCAGAGACGTCCCCTCTGCTCTAGATTCCATTGGTGTCGTGCTTTACTCCACTGCATCCCACGCTTTGCATTACATTTGGTGATGTAAGGCTTGGATGAGCTTCTCGGCCATGGAAACCCATTTATTGAAGCTCTCTACACACTGATCTTGAGCTTATCTGAAGGCCAAATGAAGTTTGGAGGTCTGTAGCGATTGACTGCAGAAAGTTGGTGACTTCTGTGCACTGTGACCCTCAGCACACACTGACCCCACTCTGTGTTTTTACGTGGCTTTACACTTTGTGGCCGAGTTGCTGTTGTTCCCCATTGCTTCCACTTTGTTATAACACCACTAATAGTGGAAGTGGAATATTTAGTAGAGGAAATTTTAGCGAATGGATTTATTGCCAAGTGTCAACCTACAGTACCACGCTTGAGTTCACTGAGCTCCTGAGAGCGACCCATTCACAAATGTTTGTAGAAGCGTCTTCATGTCTAGTGCTTGATTTACACCTGTGGCCACGGGAGAGACTGAACACCTGAATTCAATTATTTGGAGGGGTCTCCCCATACTGTTTCAGTGTAAACACACACACACACACACACACACACACACACACACACACACACACACACACACACACACACACACACACACACAAAACATTAAAACATAATTTGAATCTAGAAAAAAATACCACATGGACCCAATGGGAAATTTGAACATTTTAATATAACTTAAAATAAATACTACCAAATGGCAATGCAAGTCCTCTACATGGCACTTGCCCTAATGTTTTGGTATGAAACAAAACAGGCAAACGACTAAAGGAAAGGTATAAAAAAATAATGAGGGAGAGAGAGCACTTAATAAACGCGGCTGACAGCGTCCTTCATCCCAACATACGAAAATAAATACAACTAAATTACATCTATAGTACAAAAATACGCTGAAACAAACCCAAAAAAACGAACAAAAAAAACCCTCAGTCATCGGAACAACTTTAGAAAACCCAATGAGGATTTCCCGTTAGCCTGACCGAATGCGTCACATCGTGAAAATAACAACTGAAACTTTAACGAACAATCACACACACTCATATCATTCGCTATGAAGAACCGCAACAAACACCGGCAGTTTCCAAAACGTTCACTGGATTGGGTACAAACAGGATGGGATTGAAACCATAGCAACTCGTCGTTCCTCCAAAGAGTTTGTCATTTCAGGGAATATTTTTCTATTCATATTTTTGTCACACACGATAACCGTCACGCGCCTGTCGTTACAAACAGAAGGCATTGCATATGTACATCATACAGAGGAAGGGCGGCTCCGGGGTCAAGGGTCATTCACACTGGTATTGCATGGCTCAGTTGCACATATAATGAGTCTGTGTTCTGACTTGGTATTGATTCCAAACGCAGACATCACACGTCCATAAGATTTCCACGGCTATGGAGACAGTTCTCGATGCAAAAAAATAATCGTAATGTAACAATGACGGTAAAAAGAGAGCGAGAGGTTTGTATTTACATCTTCAGGAATAGTCCAACGTTAGTTTTTTTCTCTCTTTGTGGTGAGAAGTGAGGGTCAGTGGTTGATTGGTCTCTCTCTGTGCTGGTGAGAGAGACACACACACCTGTTGCTCTGTACAGTAAAGGTGAAACGCCACCCAAAATGTGTCTTTACACGTTTGTCCTCCACGCTTCTCGGCTTTGGAGAGCGTGTCAGAGCGGAGCAGTGAAGGGCAAAGTGATAAAAATTACATTTGGGCACACTTCACCCCGTCGGTGGGTATATTTATGGGTGAATCTCACGAAAACATGTGCAGCTCATATTTCACTCTAAAAGATCTAAAGGAGTTATATGTCAGGTTTTACAAATAGATAAAGACTATATTTTTGAACAGTTATGATTTGTTTGTTTTTTACATTACCGATATGTGTTTTTATGATAATTACACACCTGCAAAATCTCATTAGCATAATGCAACAACAAAAAAACGATTAGTGTAATGCATCCAAATTAGTTGTTTGTAATTCCCATTATTTTGGTGATTTTTATTAGGCTAATTATTGATTTTTTTCTTATTGAACTTTTTACTATAAAAATATTTCCATATTTTTAATTGAATCAGCAAAGTCTGTAAAATAAATACCAATAACATAAAAATACTGGTAACACTTTACAATAAGGTCTCATTTGTTAACATGAGTTAGTTGTAGTTTTACAACATTTAATAATTTTTGTCAATGTGAGTTAATAAAAATGCAATTGTTCATTGTTTGTTCATGTAAACAAATACAACTTAAAATTTAATTTTTGTTATTAGTAAATTGTGAAATTAACATTAAGATTAATGAATGCTGTAGTTCACTGTTAGTTTATGGTAACTAATGTAGTTAAAGTTAACAAATGAAATCTTATTGTAAAGTGCTAAAATAATTTCTTCTGTTGCGGTAATAAGAATGAGATTTTCTAAGTATTACGGTAATGAGAAGAAGGGAGGAGATTATTATGTCAATAACGCCGCAATGCAAAACATCTAAGTGATGCTAAAATACACTTAAGTTTTCTATATTACAGTAATGAAAAAGATTTTATTTGCATTGTAATATTGAGAATTTTGGGAGATTATCGTGAAAATTATGCTAAAAAAAATATGCTTACCTTTTTCCTGCATTACGGTAATGAGTTAAATTTTTCTTTGCAGTGCGGTAATGAGAATTTAGGAGGAAATTGTTGTGAAAATAACGTTGAAATGCAAAACATCTAAGTAATGCTAAAAATATGCAAAAATTGTATGTATTGCGGTGAGCATGAGATTTTCTTTGCATTACGGTAATGAGAATATGGGAGGAGATTGTCATAAAAATGTCATCACAATGCAAAACATCAAAGTGATGCTAAAATATGCTTATTTATAAATATTTTGTCTATGATTTCGCAGTGAAATATGACACGGACATGTTCTTGACAGGTTTCATGAGATTTACTCTTGTGCTCGGAATTGCCTGAGAGACCTTTACAGTAACGGCAGTTTTGTTGTATGGTTGAGTGTTTGAACTGAAACCTTTATATCAGAGCGCGAGGATAAAAACTAAAAAGAAACGCAAATATCAACACTAGTTTCCTCTGAAACACATTTCCCCCGCTTTCGTAGATTTCAGTTCTACCGAAAGCATGAACGAGGAACAAGAACGCCTCGGACAGAGGATGTGTGTGTGTTTGTGTGTGTGTTAAAAATCAGGAACAAAATTACATTTATGAGCCTCACAGGAACAGATCTACTGCTGCATCAAATAACCCCATCTACACATCTGTCTGTCTGTCTGATGAGATCCACACACATAAGGCAACATTTTTGGTTTGTTCCCCATAACGGCTCTTTTAAACAAGTGCAAAAAAAAAAAAAAAAATGCTCCATGTCTTCAACAATACTGATCATATTTCCCAAAAAACACTGTCCATGATCTGTAAACAACAAGCTGAAAGTGTACAAGACTTTTTAAATGTGGGTCGACTAGCTCAAGTCTCACCCAACTGTGCAAAACCCCTTTTAAGTCCCACGTAAAATGAAATAAAAAATGAACAGAAAGCAACAAAAACGACTCGCTATGACTATCAGTAATTAAACGGAGGGGGAGAGAGAGGGGGGCTCTTTCTAGCATGGCTACGCAGGGCTCCTTAAATGGCGGTTCTTTGTGAGGACATCACTCCCGCCCGCTGGCCGAATACGAGAATTGTGGGAAATGTGGTCTTCGTTCGCTATCGGCCGCGTCCATCCCGTCCTCGTCATCTGCAGGAGAGGAAGAGAGAAATGTAAGAACCATGTTGTGCTATGTATATTGGGTATAATAATTGTTTTTTGTTAATTAGTTATTTTGGTTTATATAATGTTCTGTCTGCGCATGTTCATTTTTTCTTTGTAGCGCAGGTAAGCCGGATATTGACGGACATGCAATAATTTTGTCATACGCAACAGTGGGAGAACACAAAGCTTTTGACCGTATCGTAATCAATATACAGTCTTGTTCAAAATAATAGCAGTACAATGTGACTAACCAGAATAATCAAGGTTTTTAGTATATTTTTTATTGCTACGTGGCAAACAAGTTACCAGTAGGTTCAGTAGATTGTCAGAAAACAAATGAGACCCAGCATTCATGATATGCACGCTCTTAAGGCTGTGCAATTGGGCAATTAGTTGAATTAGTTGAAAGGGGTGTGTTCAAAAAAATAGCAGTGTCTACCTTTGACTGTACAAACTCAAAACTATTTTGTACAAACATTTATTTTTTTCCTGGGATTTAGCAATCCTGTGAATCACTAAACTAATAATTAGTTGTATGACCACAGTTTTTTAAAACTGCTTGACATCTGTGTGGCATGGAGTCAACCAACTTGTGGCACCTCTCAGCTGTTATTCCACTCCATGATTCTTTAACAACATTCCACAATTCATTCACATTTCTTGGTTTTGCTTCAGAAACAGCATTTTTGATATCACCCCACAAGTTCTCAATTGGATTAAGGTCTGGAGATTGGGCTGGCCACTCCATAACATTAATTTTGTTGGTTTGGAACCAAGACTTTGCCCGTTTACTAGTGTGTTTTGGGTCATTGTCTTGTTGAAACAACCGTTTCAAGGGCATGTCCTCTTCAGCATAGGGCAACATGACCTCTTCAAGTATTTTAACATATGCAAACTGATCCATGATCCCTGGTATGCGATAAATAGGCCCAACACCATAGTAGGAGAAACATGCCCATATCATGATGCTTGCACCTCCATGCTTCACTGTCTTCACTGTGTACTGTGGCTTGAATTCAGAGTTTGGGGGTCGTCTCACAAACTGCCTGTGGCCCTTGGACCCAAAAAGAACAATTTTACTCTCATCAGTCCACAAAATGTTCCTCCATTTCTCTTTAGGCCAGTTGATGTGTTCTTTGGCAAATTGTAACCTCTTCTGCACATGCCTTTTTTTTAACAGAGGGACTTTGCGGGGGATTCTTGAAAATAGATTAGCTTCACACAGACGTCTTCTAACTGTCACAGTACTTACAGGTAACTCCAGACTGTCTTTGATCATCCTGGAGGTGATCATTGGCTGAGCCTTTGCCATTCTGGTTATTCTTCTATCCATTTTGATGGTTGTCTTCCGTTTTCTTCCACGTCTCTCTGGTTTTGCTCTCCATTTTAAGGCATTGGAGATCATTTTAGCTGAACAGCCTATCATTTTTTGCACCTCTTTATAGGTTTTCCCCTCTCTAATCAACTTTTTAATCAAAGTACGCTGTTCTTCTGAACAATGTCTTGAACGACCCATTTTCCTCAGCTTTCTAATGCATGTTCAACAAGTGTTGGCTTCATCCTTAAATAGGGGCCACCTGATTCACACCTGTTTCTTCACAAAATTGATGACCTCAGTGATTGAATGCCACACTGCTATTTTTTGAACACACCCCTTTCAACTAATTCAACTTATTGCCCAATTGCACAGCCTTAAGAGCGTGCATATCATGAATGCTGGGTCTCATTTGTTTTCTGAGAATCTACTGAACCTACTGGTAACTTGTTTGCCACGTAGCAATAAAAAAATAAACGAAAAACCTTGATTATTCTGGTTAGTCACATTGTACTGCTATTATTTTGAACAAGACTGTATCAACAATATCGTAATCAACGCTGCACAAGAGGATTATGCTGTATTAGGGCTATGCAATATATCGCAAACGTACATATCGCAATATGCATATTGCAGCGGCATGCAATATCTGAATGATTTTAATAGGCTACTTCAGCATTGTGAAAAGTGTACGTTTCAGTTCGATGCGTAGAGCAGAGAATAGACTGGGACTGTTACTTATTTGACTTGCCTGATGTTAAAAAGAGTTATTAAACACAATCATTTGTACAAAAAACAATAACTTTCAGTCTCACGCTGCCTGACACACACACACACACACACACACACACACACACACACACACAAGCCTGCAGTATCTCTCTCAGATACTGAAGCGGTCGCTCCTCGATCGCCCCCCGGTGACCGGTCCCAGTATAGCCGCCCCTCTGTGTTTTCTAATGGACCCGAGGCAAACTAAACAATAAAATTATACCTCAAATATTTTTTCCCCAAAGTTAGTTTATGTCATTGAAGGCAGTTATCATCACAATAATTTCATTTCAAGTGTTCGTTTTTAAAATAAGTTTAGTTTTAGTTAATTATCTGATGCTATAAAAACGCGGTGTGTGACGTTATGATTGACAGCTGAGATCGACGTCTTCTCTGAGTGAAGTTGTCACTGAGGCACTAATGGACTTTTTTCGGGATTTTTGGGAGCAGATTGGAGCTTTAGCTTTAATTTCTACATTCCATAACTGTTTATTTCACACCAACATAATGAATTGTTCTGCATCTGTGAGAGTGTGGGCGGGCTTTTGATATCGCGACTGTACTTCCCGCTCTACTTCCTGCTCTCTACTGCGCAGACTCGGTCCCGAAATCTCTACCGCGCAGACTCGGTCCCGAGATGTCAGCGCCGTGTAGGCCGCCTGAAAGCTTCAACTATGGCAAGCGGAAACGGATGATGTCGAGTCGTGTTTTACGGTTTATGACACACACACACACACACACTGAAACGTGAAAGATTGGTGACAAATGTTTGCTAAAACACAGCTGGTCAGGGTTTCCAGGCTTTCACAACAAAACCCACCCAATTTCAACTCAAAACTAGCCCAATCGCATTTTTAGGGGTTCCCTGGTCAAAAAAATGCGTTCCGGAGGGTAAAATTTATGTTTTTTTGCCAGGGTTCCCTCCTAAAATGAGTATTTCCGGAACTAAATATAACATAATTGTAGTCACTTCAACCCGCGGACATGAAAAACAGTCCGCGGCAACTGTGTTAAAGTTGCGGGAAAACCTTGGCAACACTGCGGCTGATCACTTTTAGAAGTTGTAGAGATGCTTTCTTTTCCCAGAAAAAATTTGTACCACAAATGGGTTCATTCTCAGTTTAAAATTTAATTTAAATAGATTTTACACACTAATAGTAATATCGTATCGCATATCGAATATCACATTATTTAACAAGATATTGCATACCGCACAGCCCTGTGCTGTATTCAAGAAATGTGATTCTGTATTGACTTGGAAGAATACATAAAGATAACTATGGACTAAAACTATGGACTTTAAGTTGTAAATACAAGAAAATAAGATAGGCCTCAAAACTTGTGGAATAACTAAAAGACAGTCACATGTACCATACAAGACACGTTACACACTTGACGGCAGACTGAATTTTCCATTGCGCTCCATAGCGCCATGCAGATTTTCACAGTGATACGCTTGATGCCTGATGGAAAAGCACGGCTCTTTCATTGTGTACCGAATGCAACATCCTCTTCCTGTGCCACAAGGAGCCGGTCTACAGGAAAAGAGAGAGAGAGAGAGAGAGAGAGAGAGAGAGAGAGAGAGAGAGAGAGAGAGAGAGAGAGAGAGAGAGAGAGAGAGAGAGATAAGGAAGACGGCCCACTCACACTTCTCTGGAGGGGTGATGGTGATGGTCTGCGCCGTGAACTCCTCGTCGAAATACCTGGTGTCGGTTTCAGAGGATACTTGGGGCATGAACGGTGGGACAAGCTGGACAAGACGTTAGAGAGAGAGAGAGAGAGAGAGAGAGAGAGAGAGAGAGAGAGAGAGAGAGAGAGAGAGAGAGAGAGAGAGAGCAGTTTATTATACATAATCATGTATGAATGAATTAACAAATACAAATCTTTAATGAATTAAGAGTTCAAAAGTACAGCATTTATTTGAAATTGAAATGATTTGTTACTTTATAAAGTCACTTTTAAACCATTTAATGCATAGTTGATGAATTAAAGGTGCTGTGCGTAGCATTTGTGAGGATTGACAGAAATGCAATATAATATACTGCGGGTCTCCTTACAGTAAAGTCGCCATTTTGCGCCGTCATGTTTCTACAGTGACCCTAAAGGGGCAAACTGCTCTACAGAGCGCTAGCTACTCTCTGCTGGCTCAGACGACCAAATTTTTTTCCTACGTGGGCCACCGTAGCTTCTCTACGTGCTTTGAAAAGGAGGGGTGAGCGGTTGCAATCAAGGGGGTAATCTAGCGCTCGGAAAGCGTTCCACCCATAGGGGCTGCCATTGCTAACCAAGCCATCACCTGCTGTTAGCATCCCATTGACTCCCATTCATTTTCGAGTCAATTAGACAGTTAATAAATTTACATCTGAGGCGTTTAAAGACGCCATCTGTCCATTGTTTATTTCTAAAGAAACACGACAATGCATAAAAGGCTCCGTTACCTTGTATCTTACACTATCGCCCCGCAGAAGCTGTTTTTGTAAAAATAGGCTAACGATTGCGTCATAACCAACGCGACTGTCGCACAGTTGAGAAATTACCGTATAGACCTGAGGAGACGCTCAGAAACAATCTTTTACTGTCTATGAGACAGTCGGGGGGACGTGGAGACATAAAGTCTGATAAAGTCAAGGGGGAAGAATGGGGAGAAGCATAGTGAGCCAAAAGCAACGGGAGAAAATATTTAAACAACGCGATTCAGATTTCACTTTCCACAACTACTAGAAGACCTACAGCTGTCAGACAGGAGGCTCACGTCACATCTACGTCCTCAAGCTCAGTCTGAGCCGGCGCCAGCTCAGCCATCAGGAAGTGAGTGCCTCTGATTGGCCTCATTTTTCCGCTGTTGAAGTCTATGGGAACGCTCTGTCCATTTCTTTTACTGTCTATGGTTGCAATTCACAAGCTCACCGCTAGATGTCGCTAAAATGTACACACTGTACCTTTAACTCTTTCCCTCCAGCGTTTAAAAAAAAAAAGTTGCCAGCCACCGCCAGGGTTTTTGACCATTTTCACCAAAATGTTATAGCCTATAAAATATTTAGTTTTATGAATATCTGAGCATGCAATATAGCAATCAATCAATCATCATTCTTGGCACACTCGTTTTACGCGTTTTTGCCGCCACCTGTTGTTGCGGGTGTATTCTTGACATGTAAAAGTCTAGACCCTGAATACAAGATGAACCCATTTTTTCCGTCATCTTATATTCGGAGCAGTACGGTACATCTCCCCTCATTGCATATTACCTTTTTGTCATAGACGTCCTGCCAGTCCAGCGCTGTAAAGAAACTGTGTCTCATGATTTCCTTAGCATCATCCGGGCCTCCTCCGAGCCTTCAGAGAATAAACCACAGATTAATATTCATTCAGGTGTCACATGATACACAAACAGATTAAACCTGGTGCTCTCATACTGAAATGATGATGAGGATTTCACTTCTGACTGGATGCCAATAATTGTTAGTAGAAACATTTCAAACACTGGATGGATCGCTCACTGAGACCCACACACACACACACACACACCTCTTATTGGGGTCTTTGATGAGTAATCCAGACAGTAAAGACTTGGCGTCTGCAGAGAGGGTTCTGGGAAACTTGATCTCCTCCATCAAAATCAGTTCAAACAGCTTCTCATGGTCCTGAAGAAAGACGCACGTCGTCAGCACATGCATGACAAATGATGTGCTTTATTTGGTTACAGTGAGTCATACTGTACCTGATTATAAAAGGGAAGGCGTCCACACATCATCTCATACATAACCACTCCCAGACCCCACCAGTCCACCGCTCGCCCGTAATCATTGTCCTCCAATACCTGAGCAATCATACAAACCACAACACCTCATCACATTCTGATCAATAATGGGGAAAAACACTTTAATATAACTAGATACCTTCATATCTTTAGCCCCCTGCATACTCAGGTCAAATGTTACAACAATAATAATGTGATTTCATAACTATAATCATTACACTACAATCAAAATGCATTTCTTACTGATTATTTCTTACTTACACACCTACTATTTGTCTTGTTTCTAGTCTAAATATCTAAAAATTCTTACATTAAGAAACATTTAGTAGACAAGTAAAAATTATTGTCTTGCTATGGGGACAAATTACTCAAAATTAAGAGTTTTTGCTTAAAATAAGCAAAATAATCTGCCAGTGGGATGAGAAAAATAATGTTGTTTTAAGATTATTTTTCTCACCCCACTGGCAGATTATTCTGCTTATTTTAAGCAAAAACTCTAAGAATTTTTAGATGTTTGGACTAGAAACAAGACAAACTAATTATCAAATACCTCAACAATAAAATCGCATTCATATCTTCCAGTTCTTCATTAATAATTATTAGCCTTCAATAAACGATCAAAAATTCATCAATTATATTATATAATTATACTAACATTCATTATATTAGCCTCCAATAACGATTTAAAGTCATAAATATCTTCAATATCTTCATCACTAATCACATTATCTTATAATTCTTCATTAATAATTATATTAGCATCCAATAACCGATCAAAAACACATTCATATCTTCATTAATAATTAAATTAGCCTCCAATAAACGATCAAAAACATCAATATCTTCATTAATAATTATATTAGCATCCAATAACCGATCAAAAACACATTAATATCTTCATTAATAATTATATTAGCATCCAATAACCGACTAAAAACACATTAATATCTTCATTAATAATTAAATTAGCCTGCAATAAACGATCAAAAACATCAATAGCTTCATTAATAATTATATTAGCATCCAATAACCGATCAAAAACACATTAATATAGGGCTGGGCGATATGGCCCAAAAAAAAAATCCCCGATTTTTTCACCAAAAATTCGATTTACGATTTAAAACGATTTTTTTCCCCTCCTACTTAAAATCAGTCTGCAGATGACAAAGAAATTGTTCAAAACAAGTTTTAACTTTATTTTGTTTAGGTAAAATTAAATATTTGCAGCTTGGTAGAAGTGCCACCTGGGGTGCAAAACTTTCAGCATGTGAATAACCCCCCGACTATTCCACAGTATAAATGGGCACCATATCTTTTGCAATATACAGTATACATATCAAAGGTTTATGAATTGATATGCAGATAAAATTAACTTTTATTAACAACAGTAATGTGCAAAAAAAGTATAGGGAAAATTTAAATGTAGCCTAATGCTCTTATTAAATATAGATTAGCATTGTTCTTCAATAGTCTCACACTGAACTGATCAAAAGCTTCAGTGATTATTAAAGGAGCTCTTTACTTTACTGTAATTTAGTCACAATTTGAAGAAAAGTTTAGTTTTTCCTGAGACTGTGACTTCGTACATTCCATACATTAGGGAGTGAAAATCGCTAATAAATCAATAAGTGCTCTTCTGCTGGTTATAGTGGTGGGCATTTCATATCTTTTTTAAAATAAAAATGCTACAAAATGGATTACACATTTAAAAAAAATAAACTAAAAAAAACATTCGACTATTTCTTTCACAAGACCCCTTTAAACTTTTAGTTTTACAAACCATCACATTAAAAATAACATTACAATCGGATATCTAGAGCTTTGAAGTGCTGGAAATAAGTGTGAAGCTCTTGAAAACCATTGGAAAGTGCTTGAATTTCAATCTCAAAAGGGTTGTACGAATCCTGAGATAAATAATGACAACAACAACATTAAATCCATGTGGTTTTACTACAGTACAATCGTGGTAAATGTTGGTGTTTTGTGACTGAAACCCCTGACCTTCGCTCAGCTCTGTTTGATCTGATATCTGTGGTTTATAACAGAATTGTACGCCGACCGCTTCCACTAGATCACAGTAGCAATGGTGTGTTGATTTAAACGGTCTCTCACTGGATCACCAGCGCTGTATCGTGTCTGTCACGAGATTGGCCCGTGTGTGAGCTCGCGCTGCGTTCGTGTCAGCGCAGCTTTAAATGAGTATAGCGCCTACCGCGGTTCCGTTCAGACTTCAAACACACTTTGCAGCGGGGTATTGTTAATTGTTCTGTGAAAAACTGAACCAATTACGAATGACACGGTATGTTGTTAGACGCGATCCTTGTTGTTTGTGTACCTCTGTGGCAAACGCGCGCGGGGAGGGCTGAGCCATTACGGGAGCTCAGAGGGGAGCGTCGGCGGATTTGAAAGAGAAAACCGATTTTCATTCACAAAAATCGTCGTAAACTAAAAACTCGAATTAATTCATAAAATCGATTTATCGCCCAGCCCTACATTAATATCTTCATTAATAATTATATTAGCATCCAATAACCGATTAAAAACATAATAGCTTCATTAAAAATTATTAGCATCCAATAACCGATCAAAAACACATCAATATCTTCATTAACAATTATTAGCCTCCAATAAACGATCAAAAATTCATTAATATCGTCCCAGTTTTCATTCATTTTATTATATAATTATACTAACATTCATTATATTAGCCTCCAATAACGATTTAAAGTCATAAATATCTTCAATATCTTCATCACTAATCACATTATCTTGTAATTCTTCATTAATAATTATATTAGCATCCAATAACCGACTAAAAACACATTAATATCTTCATTAATAATTAAATTAGCCTCCAATAAACGATCAAAAACACATTAATATCTTCATTAATAATTATATTAGCATAATAACCGATCAAAAACACCAATATATTAATTAATAATTATTAGCCTCACATAACCGATCAAAAATACATTAATATCTTCAATGATAATTATTAGCCTCCAATAACGATCAAAAATATTAATATCTTCATTAATAATTATATTAACCTCCAATAACCAATCAAAAACACAATATCTTTATTAATAATTACATTAACCTCCAATATCCGATCAAAAAGTCATTCATATTGTCCTAGTCTTCATTAATATTTATATTAGCCTTCAATAACCGATCAAAGAGTCATTAATATCTTCCAAATCTTCATCAATAATCACATTATTCTCCAATATTTGCTCAAAAATCAATTATGGACATAATCCTAATATCTGATCTATGACCATGTCATATTATCCTCTGACATTTAATCAATAATCCATCACATTTTCATCATCTTTCAAAACCTAATCAGTAAATGTCAAACTGACTCAAAATACATGATTCATTACAATTGGCAGTCATATGAAATCGTATTAATATCAATAATCAATTATTATTGTAGCATCAGTGTTTAAAGGGGTGATGAATTGAGGAATCATCTTTCCCTTGAGCTTTTGATATATAAAAGGTTATGGTAAGATAAGAATATCCTGTAAATTTTAGAGCTGAAAACGTCCTTGTTAGTCAAAGAAAAGCTTTTATAGACACCAGGCCCAGAAAACCATCGTGAGCTTCATCCTTACGTCATAGCGCTCCGAAACACGCCTCTACAGCACGTGTAATTCAGAAACAAGCCTTAAAACTTGATTAAAAAACAAATTACTTATTAGTTATGATGTTTTTGAATGTAAAAACCACACAGACGTCATTAGTTGACCTCAGATAACAGCATCAAAAAAAAAAAAAGCCAGTTCATGAGACCTTTAATGTCCATGTCCAACCCGGATAAATGACTCAGAAACGATGGGAAACCAGCCTGACGTATGATTACATCGAACAGTTATGGTCATGAGTCACGCAGGGTTTACAGCATCCATACGCAACAGCATCGTTTATTATAAACGCTGCTGTACTTATTTCATTATTAAAGTGGCGCTTCAACAGCAATGAAAACGGCCAGCAGGTCACGGTTACGTTTCCTGTCTGATCACTCTATTTTTACCCATGAGCTGCTCAGTCTTGTCTACAGCCTGCTGTTTGTGGCTATTTCTGTACGGACGTTAAAAAGCACAGCTAAAGTGTGACCCTGTTCCCGCTAACCTGTTCCGGCTGTGACAGACGGGAGATTAAACCGTCATCTATATTAAATGTACCACAGTTCAGAGGGCTTCCTGTGCCGAGTTTAAAGGGAGAGTTCACCCACAAAATGAAAATGTAGGTGCACACAACATGTAGGTGTGTTTGTTTCTTCAGCAGAACACAAATGAAGATTTTTAACTCAACCGTTGCTGTGTGCCGGTCATATAATTTATGTGAATGTGTAACAACTCCATAGCCCCTTTCACACTGCGATTCCGGCAAATACACGGATAATGCGACCCTGCATTTGTTCCCGGGCCGCTAGATTTGGTCCATTCTCACAGCCAGGGAAATGCCGTAATATGTGCGCTTTCACACACAACCCATAACGGTCCCGGGTCGAGTTGACACGTGACATCCGGATGTGACGTATAATGGCGAGCGATCTCAGCTTCAGCGCGGATTGTAAGGAGCTCCGTGGTCTCGACATGTGTCCAGTTTGCGCACATTTCTGCTCGTTTAATTTTAGTTTCTTTTGTATACGAACACTCTCTGCGTTTAAAACACAGACGAGCTCTTCTGGCACTGCAGGGTTGTGTTATTGAAAAAACAAGCTCTAGGAGTCGCACGGTAACTACGTACACATTGCGGCATTAGTTTTGGCTTTTGTTCACACAGCGCTCGTCCCGGGTCGAACCCCGCAATGTTACTAGGTCCCCGACCCAGGTTAAATTCGGTAATCAATCCCGGGACGTGGTTGCTTTCACACAGAAGGTGACCCGGCAATGTTTCGGGAATATTGCGGGTCCGACGTGCAGTGTGAAAGGGGCTTAAGAGAGCAAAAAAAAACATGCTTAGGCAACGTGCACAAAGAGCCCTTTGAGAAATCGAGTCATATTTATATCATTTTTTACCTTTTTAAATCTGGCTCGTATACCCAGATTGTGTATTATTGACCTTACCGGAAGTGACGTGCGTAAAGGCCGTTGGATATAGCGTTGTATTTGAGGTAAAAAATGATATAAATACAGCTCGATTTCTCACACAAACTGATCGTTTTGTGTCTTAAGACATCATTGTGTCATCGTGAGCCACAGGGCTCTTTGTGCATGTTGCCTAAGGATGCTTTTTTTGCTCTCATAGAGTTGTTACCCATTCACATGATTATATGACCGACACACAGCAACGTTTGAGTTAAAAATCTTCATTTGTGTTCTACTGAAGAAACACACACGCCTACATGTTGGATGCCCTGGGGGTAAGCAGATAAACATCAACTTTAAATTTTTGGGTGAACGATCCCTTTAAAGAGATAAAACCACGTCCCTGACAGGTTTGTGTCCCGTACCTCAGGGGCCAGATACTCCGGGGTCCCGCAGAAGGTTTTCATGGTAGCGGCGTCTGTGATGCCCTCCTTACACAGGCCGAAATCAGTGATCTTTATGTGACCATCCTTATCCAACATCAAGTTTTCCAGCTGGAAAAACACACACAAATGGATTTGTTATAGCTTACGTTCAGCTAACAATACTAAGGGTGAAAACGAGTGTGTTTTGTTCACCTTCAGGTCACGGTAAACAATCTTGGCGGAGTGCAAGTAATCCAACGCAGACACGATCTCAGCGCCGTAGAAACGGGTTCTATCCTCCGAAAACACGCGCTCTCTCGACAAGTGAAAAAACAACTGCAACAACAATTTACAAACTGAATATTCAGAGAACAATAATCCAAATCACAACCACATACAAAGAGCATGAACCTTTCAATTAAAGCAAGAAAGACAACGATTCAAAAGAAAAAAAGGGATTTTACATTTGAAAATCTTCAAAAGAAGGAAGGCTTATGGTTGGAAGGAAAGTTATGAAACGGTTTAAAGAAACATCAAAAGTTCTAAAGTAAGTTTCTTAATGTACAGAGAAACACAAAAACAACTGAAAGAGATCTAAGAAAAAATATTAAAAAAATTATCTGTTAGAATTTCTGCATTTTGGAAAGAAATTTGTAAGCTGAAAAAAAAAAAAAAAAAAAAAAAAAAAAAAATTATATATATATTTTATTGTTTGAAAAAGGATGATCCAAAATGTCAAAATGTTAGAAGGTCAGAAGGATAGAGGTTTGGCAGAAAGAACAACAGTTTGTACTTTAAAAAAAAGGTTTCCCAATTTCAGGAAGTTTGAAATTATGAATTGAGAAAATCCAAAATATGAAAAGAAAAGGTTTCTAAGTTTGAGGAGGATTTGAAACATATTTGATATTTGGAAAGAAAAGTTCAAAAGAAAAGTTTGCAGGAAGATTTTTAAAGAAAGTTTGAAAGCCAGAAAGAAATATTTGTACATCATTTTAGTGTTTCATTTGAAGATTAGAGAGAAGAAAAAAAGGTTTAAAAGAATGATGATAAAGTTCAAAAGAACATCAGAAGGTCACTAGTTTGACAGAAAGAATATAAAAACATTTCAAAGGAAGTTTGAAATGATGAAAGAGATAAAAAGAAAATCCAAAATATGTAAAGAACAGGTTTACGTTTTAGAAGGCTCAACAAGTTGATTTTTGGAAAGAAAAGTTCAAAAGAAAAAGTTTAGGAAAACATTTTTAAGAACGTTTGATATCCAGAAATACATTTTGTAAATTGTTTGAATGTTTGAAAAATGTTTGAAAAAGTTCAAAGATTAGAAAGAAAGTCTAGGACAGAAGTTTGACAGAAAGAGCAAAAGAAGAAAAAAAGAAAATCAAACATTTGAAAAGAAAAGCTTTGTAAGTTTGAGAAAGCTCGAAAAGCAGTTCGGTATTTGGAAAGAAAAGTGCTAGAAATAAAGTTATTTTGGCAAGTTTGTTTGTTTGTGTACATTTTTAACACCATGGCAAGCACAAGGTCAATATCACAATCCACAAAATATAAAATAACTTGACATTAAAATGAATTTAGGGGACACATTCCAAAATATTCCTCGTAAACATGTTTATGAATAAAGACGTTTTCCAGCAATATCATAAAAATGACAGTCCAACAGAATAGATTTCTAAAATTTGGCCCGAAAGTTTCCACCACAGGATCTTTCCCCAGGAACTAGTGACTTTGGGCTGGTACTCTGTGTGTTTCGACCGCAGGAACCGAGGACTAAATGAAGTTCTGGTTAAAAATGTCCCCCTCAAAACATTTACCTGCTGGCGAGGTAGCTCTTTTTCAAAGTTCAGGATCTTCCAGTGGTGAGACTTGGCCGCAGAACATGCTGATTGGTTGAGCTCACGCTGCATTTTATTTAAACCTAAAAGTCTGTTGCGGTGCGTGCAGTCGGAGTCGTTTGCTATTCGAATCAGCAACAGAGTTTAAAAAAATATGACAGATGGACCGACGACGAGGTTCAGGCTTTATTATGTGTATATGCGGAGGACGAAATCCAGTGGGAACTGGAAAGTCACATGCAGTCCTGTCACCGGACTAATCTTCACAGTATTTTAGAGCGCGATGGAAACGCAGACAGCCGCAGGTCTGGGGGAAAAGAGTTCCTGCGACAAATAGTTCCGGGTAATTTCGGTGGAAATGGGGCGTTTTCCCCGTTTTAAAATGTTTGAAAAAAAGTTTAAAGAACGTTATATTTTGAACTTTCTCTCTAACCATTGAAGTTCTAAAAAAGTTTTTTTTTTAAACTTCTAAAAAAAAAAAAAAACTTTGATGTTCTAAAGTTCTAATAAAAAAAGCATTTGGTGTTCTAAAGTTCTAATAAAAAAACATTTGATGTTCTAAAGTCCTAAACAAAAAAAACATTTGATGTTCTAAAGTTCTAAACAAAAAAAACCTTTGATGTTCTAAAGTTCTAAAAAAACCTTTGATGTTCTAAAGTTTTAAAAAAAACCTTTGATGTTTTAAAGTTCTAAACAAAAAAAACATTTGATGTTCTAAAGTTCTAACAAAAAAACGTAGATGTTCTAAAGTTCAAAAAAAAAACTTTGATGTTCTAAAGTTAAAAAAAAAAACCTTTGATGTTCTAAAGTTCTAAAAAAAAAATGTTTAAAAGAACTGAAAAGATTTACCTCTCCTCCATTCACATACTCCATAACAAAACATAAACGGTCCTTCGTCTGAAACGAGTACTTCAGCGACTGAAGGCAAAGCAAAGACAAAGCAATTAATAACTCATCTTGTGTGCATTAATTATAGTTAAAAGCATGAGGATTGTTCATTTGAAATGTCTAAGGAGGGGGCATCACTCACAGTTAGAAACGGATGCCTAGTGTTCTTCAGGACTCTGCTCTCCGTCAGAGTGTGAGCCACTTCATCCTGAGAGAGAGAGAGAGAGAGAGAGAGAGAGAGAGAGAGAGAGAGAGAGAGAGAGAGAGAGAGAGAGAGAGAGAGAGAGAGAGAGAGAGAGAGAGAGAGAGAGAGAGAGAGAGAGAGAGAGAGAGAGAGAGAGAGAGAGAGAGAGAGAGCAATGTTGATTTCAGCCCATCGCTTCTCAGTTCAGTCTGCTCTCAGAGCCCCAGGTCTCGTACCTTGGCAATAATAACCTCCTTTTTCAGGATCTTCATTGCATAATATGTGCCGCTGGCTTTCTCCCGCACTAGAATCACCTTCCCAAACGTGCCTTTCCCCAGCAGCTTCAGATAGTCAAAGTCATTCATTGTCTGTCCAACAGGAGAGAGCGGGTTAGAAGGAGCACGTGCGTGTTTAATCTGCCCTCCCGCCACCATCCTGACCTTTCGTTTGTGATGACTGGTTGACGTGTCCATCTCCTCTTCGTTGACGTTTTCGATCTGAGAGATGGGGCTGCTCAGGATTCCTTCCTCTTCCTGTTTGGCCAGCTTGTCCGCCACCATCTGAATGGCCTCGACCCACTCATCCCTTGTTACCAAGGAAACAAATGAGCAATAAGTTGTGATGAAGCCAAATATTGGCCAGGGCGATTAATCTGATGATTTATGACGACACTGATTTTTCCTGAACATCCTAAAACAAGATCAATTTCCTTGAGAAACAAATCATGCAAGATAATAGACCTTGTTTTAGAGAATCATCTCGAATTAACTTTACCTTTTATATTCAATTTTATTGATTATATATATATATATACACACATATAATATTTTAAGATAATTACAGTTTTCTTTTTTGGGTGAAATCTTCACAAATTATAGTTATAAGATTTGTTATTGTGAAGAATAAGGAAACAAAAGAGCAATCAGTTGTGATAAAGCCATATATTGTCCAGGGCAAAAATCAACAGATATATGACTACATCAATGATTATAAAAAAATATAAAAAATAAAAAGTGTTGTTTTTGTTTCTGAACATCCTTAAAGGAACACTCCACCGTTTTTAGAAATAGGGCTTATTCAACTTCTTTCCTACATTTAGATATGTGGGTGTGGCAAGGGGGGCGTGGTTCAGCGAGGTCTGCAGCGAGAGAGAGGGCCGCGGGACGAGCGGTAAGTGAGTGGGTTGGACGCAGATTAATAACACCTGTCTCTTGTTCTAGTAATGAGCGCGGAGACGGGATAAAACACCAGCGGAACCAGAGACCGGGGAGAGAGAGTCGGACTGTTGGTGCGAGAACACAGAGACTGAGTTTACCCGGAAGCCGGAAGTGCCGCGAACCGGAAGTTATTGTTGCTTATGAGTTTGACTGAGAACACACGAAGAAGTGTGTTATTGACATTGAGAAAGAGAAAATAAAGATACGCATCAACAGTCCAGCCGACCCCTGTGTCCTCTTCCTTCCTTACTATATCGAACTTGTTACACTGGTGCCGAAAACCCGGGAAGGAAGCAGGACAGCGCCGCCGCCATGACAACGCCCTCCGCCTCGCCATTTGCGGATATCATCAACTCCCTCGCGGTCCTCCACCAGGAACACCATCAGGCATTGCTGGACCTTCGGACCGAGCAGGAGCTCCGCTTCGAGGCGATCATCCAAGGCCAGCAAGAGGACCGCGAGCGGTTCCGGAGCTGGATGGACCGGGAGGTTCGCGCCGAGGACGCTGGGCGGGCCAGCGCACCGGTGCACGTGCCCCTACAGAAGATGGGGCCGGAAGACGACCCCGAGGCCTTCGTGGATCTGTTCCAAAAAGCCGCGGAGGCCTGCGGGTGGCCCCGGGCACAGTGGCCGGTGCGCCTCATCCCCCTTCTATCCGGCGAAGCCCAGGCGGCCGCGCAACATCTACCGGTCGCGAACCTCCTGGACTACGACGACCTGAAGCGGGCCATACTTCAGCGGGTCGGCCGGACCCCAGAACAACACCGCCAGCGTTTCCGCTCCCTGGAGTGGGGCGAGTCCGGTCGACCCTTCGCATTGGCCCAACAGCTCCGGGACGAGTGCCGCAGATGGCTGCTGGCCGGCGGCAGCGACGGGGACCATGTTGTCGATCTGGTGGTGCTGGAGCAGTTCATCACTCGGCTCCCCAGGAAGACCGCCGAGTGGGTCCAGTGCCACCGGCCCACGTCGCTGGAGACGGCCATCCACCTGGCGGAGGACCACCTGGTGGCGTGCCCGGGGGTCGGCGAACCCCCACTAACTTCTCCGTCTCTCTCTCCCCCCTCTCTCTTTCTCTCTCGACCTGTCCCTCTCCCCAGGTCCCGCCCTCCAGGCCCTCCTCGCGTCCCCCCCAGAGGCCGGGGTGGGATGGGCCTTGGACCGTCTGGGAGTTCGCGGGTCCCGCCCAGGGGGGCGGGGCCACTGGGGGCTGGTGGTGACAATGGCTCTGGTTCCGCCCCCTTTCCGCGCTCATCCTCCAACCCACTCCCCGCCGCAGGCGTGGCGGGTAAGCCTGGGCTGGCCTGCTGGCGGTGCGGTGATCCGGATCATTTTGTGGACCGATGTCCGAGGATGGACATCGGGACAATGATCCGGATCCCGGACGTCCAGCGGACCACCCCCGATCAAGCAGGAGAGTACCAAATTCCTGTAAGTATCAAGGGGGGTACATATCAGGCCTTGGTGGATTCAGGATGTAACCAAACCTCGATCCATCAAAGCCTGATGCAGCCTGGGGCATTGGATACAAGCCGCATGGTTAAGGTGCGGTGTGTGCACGGGGATGTGGTGGAATATCCGGTTGTCCCAGTCACGATACAGTTTAGGGGGAAAAAGCATAATGTTGAGGTGGCGGTTAGTCCCCACCTCCGGCATCCGCTAATTCTGGGGACGAATTGGCCCGCCTTTTCGGCGTTATTGGGGTCGTTATGCGCGGATGCCGCTTGGGGAAACAAGGCTAGGAACGGGGCGGTGCGAGTGCAGGTTGGCGAGACTGATACGGGACCCTTGGGAACAGCTTCAGGGGAACCGAGCGGGGTTGAGAGACTGATTCTCTCGGACCGCGATGACTTCCCTCTGGAGCAGTCCCAAGATGAGACTCTAAAACATGCTTTCCAACAGGTCCGCGCTATCGACGGTCAGTCCCTCCAACCCGCATTGCCCGTCACGTATCCTTATTTTGCCATAATTAAGGATCGGTTGTATCGAGTGACCCAAGACACTCAGACAAAGCTAGATACAACCCAGTTGTTAGTACCAAAGAGCCGCCGGGAAATGCTTTTCCAGGCGGCTCACTCTAACCCGATGGCGGGCCACCTGGGACAGGCGGCCACGCTGAATCGTTTAATGACCCGATTTTTTTGGCCAGGCATTCATGACAATGTGCGCAGGTGGTGCGCGTCTTGTCCTGAATGTCAGTTGGTGAACCCACTGGCCGCCCCAAAAGCGCCATTGCGCCCCCTACCATTAATGCAGGTCCCCTTCGAGAGAATTGCGATGGACCTCATCGGGCCATTAGAGCGATCCGCACGCGGACATCGTTTTGCGCTAGTTATCGTGGACTACGCAACACGATATCCGGAAGCAGTGGCTCTCCGCAAAATCTCGGCGAAGAGTGTTGCGGACGCACTGTTTCGTTTAATCTCCCGGGTGGGGATTCCGAAAGAAATCCTCACTGATCAAGGCACGGCGTTTATGTCACGCACGTTAAGCGAATTGTACGGATTATTGGGCATTAAATCCATTCGAACCAGCGTCTATCACCCACAAACAGACGGCTTGGTCGAACGATTTAATCGCACTCTTAAATCCATGATCCGGAAATTCGTACAGGAAGACGCCAAAAATTGGGATCGGTGGTTAGAACCCCTCTTATTTGCTGTGCGCGAGGTCCCGCAAGCCTCCACGGGGTTTTCCCCCTTCGAGCTTCTCTACGGTCGACAGCCACGGGGGGTGCTGGACGTCCTACGAGAAACTTGGGAGGAGGGGCCTTCGTTGGCCAAAAACGAAATTCAGTACGTCATGGACTTGCGAACAAAACTCCACACATTGGGGCGGCTATCTAGGGAGAATTTGTTGCAAGCCCAGGACCGCCAGAGCCGGTCATATAACAGGGGTACTAAACTACGCAAATTCACACCGGGAGAGAAAGTGCTCGTTCTACTCCCAACGTCGAGCTCAAAATTAATGTCAAAGTGGCAGGGGCCGTTTGAGGTCGCACGGCAGATAGGAGAGCTCGATTATGAAGTGATACGATCCGATAGGAACGGGGCACGTCAAATATACCACCTCAATCTGCTAAAAAAATGGAATGAGGTGGAATCGGTGTTGTTGGCAACGGTGATCGGGGGAGAGGATGATCTCGGGCCAGAGGCGAGCATTAAAGCGCAATCAGTCGCGTTGGCCCCTGGGGGAGATCACCTCTCACCGTTACAACTCGCTGATTTATCGAAATTGCAGGCGGAATTCGCTGACGTGTTCTCGCCCCTACCGGGACGTACCGACTTGATTCAGCACCATATTGAGACCGAGCCGGGCGTGGTAGTTCGCAGCCGGCCGTATCGCTTGCCTGAACACAAGAAAAAAGTAGTTCAGGACGAATTAGGCGCAATGCTCGACATGGGAGTAATCGAGGAGTCCAACAGTGACTGGGCGAGCCCGATCGTTTTGGTCCCCAAGACAGACGGCTCGGTCAGGTTCTGTGTGGACTACCGCAAGGTGAACGCTGTGTCGAAATTCGCAGATCCCCTTGTCTCCATTGTCCAAAGAAAAAACAGCTTTCACCACGCCGTTTGGATTACACCAATTTGTCACGCTTCCTTTCGGCTTGTTCGGGGCGCCCGCAACCTTCCAGCGACTCATGGATAGGATTTTGCGTCCCCATGCTGCATATGCTGCTGCGTACCTGGATGACATAGTGATTTACAGTCACGATTGGCAGCGGCATATGCAGCATGTGAGGGCGGTCCTGAGGTCGCTGAGGAGAGCGGGGCTCACGGCCAATCCGAAGAAGTGTGCGATTGGGCGGGTGGAAGTAAGGTATCTGGGCTTCCACTTGGGTCATGGGCAGGTGCGTCCCCAAATTGATAAGACTGCCGCAATTGCAACCTGTCCGAGGCCCAAGACCAAAAAGGAGGTAAGACAGTTCTTGGGGCTGGCGGGATATTATAGACGGTTTATACCAAATTATTCGGACCTCACCAGCCCTTTGACTGATCTTACTAGAAAGGGGCTACCAGATACGGTGGACGGAGCCGTGTCAACAGGCTTTTACCCAAGTAAAGGCTGCTCTATGTGGCGGGCCGCTCTTACACTCCCCTGACTTTTCTCTCCCTTTCTTGTTGCAGACTGACGCGTCGGACAGGGGGCTGGGCGCAGTCCTGGCCCAGGAGGTGGAGGGGGGAGAGCGGCCGGTGCTGTACATTAGCCGTAAGCTCTCCAAGAGGGAAGCTAAGTACAGCACCATAGAAAAGGAGTGTTTGGCCATCAGATGGGCCGTTCTCACTCTCCGCTATTACCTCCTGGGGCGGGAGTTCACTCTCTGTTCGGACCACGCTCCTCTCCAATGGCTCCACCGCATGAAGGATACCAACGCGCGGATCACCCGTTGGTATCTGGCTCTTCAGCCGTTTAAGTTCAAGGTGGTCCACAGGCCGGGTGCTCAGATGGCTGTGGCCGATTTCCTCTCCAGAAATGGGGGGGGGCTGCAGGCCGGACGGCTCCCCGGCCTGAGTCGGGCGGTGGGGGTATGTGGCAAGGGGGGCGTGGTTCAGCGAGGTCTGCAGCGGGAGAGAGGGCCGCGGGACGAGCGGTAAGTGAGTGGGTTGGACGCAGATTAATAACACCTGTCTCTTGTTCTAGTAATGAGCGCGGAGACGGGATAAAACACCAGCGGAACCAGAGACCGGGGAGAGAAAGTCGGACTGTTGGTGCGAGAACACAGAGACTGAGTTTACCCGGAAGCCGGAAGTGCCGCGAACCGGAAGTTATTGTTGCTTATGAGTTTGACTGAGAACACACGAAGAAGTGTGTTATTGACATTGAGAAAGAGAAAATAAAGATACGCATCAACAGTCCAGCCGACCCCTGTGTCCTCTTCCTTCCTTACTATATCGAACTTGTTACAGTGGGCAAATGCATTTTTGTCTCAGTGCATGCATTGTTTTAGTTTGGCAGGGTCGCCGCTAGCTTAGCTTAGCATAATGAATGGAATCCTATATTGCCAGCTAGCATGTCCTGAGTAAAAGTGATCCAAAAAAAAAAAAATACCCACCTAATTACTTCTTGTGGCCAGCGTATTCACAACGAGCACAAATAGTGATGCAGATTAAGACTAGCCGGATATTGACCTGGACTATATTATGGGGAAGCACAGGCGAATCAGAGATAGTTCCTTTAAAACTAGATCAATTTCCTTGAGAACTAAAGCATGTGAGATACACTGCAAAAAAGGCTTTGTTGCTTAGTATTTTTGTCTTGTTTCTAGTCAAAATATCTAAAATTTCTTACTTTAAGAAACATTTACTAGGCAAGTAAAAATTATTGTCATGTTTTGGGAAAAAATAACTCAAAATTAAGAGTTTTTGCTTAAAATACGCTAAATAATCTGCCAATGGGGTAAGTAAAATAATCTTATTTTGACTAACCCATTGGCAGATTATTTTATCTTATTTCAAACAAAAACTCTCTTCATTTTGAGTTATTTTTCCCCAAAACAAGACAATTACCTTTGCTTGTCTAGTAAATACTTCTTGATTTGAGAATTTGTTGATGTTTAGACTAGAAACATTAGAATATCCTAAGTAAGAAAAGCGTTTTTTGCAGGGTAAAAGTATTAATTTTTGTTTTGAACAGTAGTGATCATTCAGGACGAGTCGTACCTCTCGTCGGGCGAGTCGACGTGGAACGTGCGCTCGATCACAGTGGTCCACTGCAGACACCTGATGATGAAGGTGTTGGGCTTCGGTCGCTCCGTCTTCATCAGCTGACACTCTGAGGAAGGAGAGAGAGAGAGAGAGAGAGAGAGAGAGAGAGAGAGAGAGAGAGAGAGAGAGAGAGAGAGATGTTTACGTGCAGTAATGATGTCATCATCTCCGATCGCGGACTCATGTCATGTCGATGACATCAGCACATGACGCTCTAATTGAGTCATTTTGCTTTGAATGAACTGAGTCATGATCTGGAGAAGAGTACACAGATCTGAAGGGTTTGCCAGAAACACGACACACTGATTTCACAAACTAAAAAGAACTGAAAATAAACACAAAAAAAGTATGATAAATAGCTATCTAAATAAATAAAGTAAAATGTTGAATGCATAAAAAAAATGTATTAATCAAAAAATAAATCAATAATTTCTGGTTGGAAATCATGAGATTAAGCATACATTTTTTAATTTGTTTTACTGTGACAGAATACTCACAATGCAAACTACAAAAGTATTTTCCAAATAAAATTCACACATTTATATTTGTTTTTTTCATATTATAACTGGGTCATTATATAGTACATATATTTCATATGTCCCTCGCAAACAGATCCTGGTTTTAAAAACAATAATTAATGTTAATTTTTGGTCTTCATACACTATTGTTGAGTTTGGGGTTGTTAATATTGTTTTTATTGTTCACCAAGGCAGGACAGTAAAATTATAATATATATATAATATTTTAATAATTCAAAATGTTTCATATGTGAATATCTTGTAAAATGTAAATTATTTTTATAATTTTCTTATAAAATAAGTTTGATAATGAGAGCGACTCACTGGCGACAGAGAAGTTGTTGAGCGGATACGCCAGATCAGCATCTTGAGGCTTCTCTTTATATCCAATAAACGACCCGTCCGTCTTCAACAGGAAGTAGCGCGGCCTCCAGTTCTTAATATATTCACCTGTAGAGCCGATAAAATGATCAAGAATGCATGTTTATATATATATATATATATATAAAAAGGGATGCTACAATACTCAATATAATATCGAACCGTTCAGTACGACATTCACGGTTCAATACGCGCTTGTGAATTGTGTTTTTTTCGGTTTTGCATTAAATACATTTTTTCTATTTCTCTCTGTTTGAAACATTTCTCTCAGTTTATTTCGGCTCTGTTTGAGTGAGCCTGTGAATCTACGCGCTGATATGAGCAAATATTTAATCATATGCACTAAAGTTAGGGGTGTTTAGCCGCGTTTTAAAGACTTGGCAGTTAAACATTTCATTTGTGTTTTACATGCGCTGAGCGCGCGCACCTGTCAAACACTCGTGATTACTGGACTAAGTCGTCTTACTTCACTAATACTGTCAAATACACACAAGGTTAACATATATAAACACAGTCGGTTATGTCTAAAGTGAAAGTAAAACCGTGTGTGTGTGTGAGATGCGAGCAGGTCTTAGCAGCGCAGTGATTGTGAACACTTGTCCTTAAAGGGACAGTTCACCTCTAAAATTATGTTAATAAAACAACAAAAGACAAAGAAAATCACTCACTGCTCTCGAATAAAGTAATAATACAGTAGCTTTTAATCAATGTTGTATATTAAAGACTATGTCATTTTAGCCTACATTTATTGATTCAATTTCATACTTAAATGCTACAGTACATCTCTGAGCTGCCACTGTAAATCTTTGGACACATATTCATTTTATATTATACAATACACTAGGAATGTGAAGTTTTTTTTTTTTAAGTTGCCTAAAGTTAAGTTTAATAAGGTTTTTCAAGTATTTTAAGTAAAAGAAAGAAAGAGTATTACTAATAACTTTCTGTTCCTGTCGCCTAAAATAAAAAAAGAAGCAAAAAAACAAACTGAAAACCGTGGTTAAAAACCAAGGTATGCATTGAACCGTGGACTAACTGTATTGTTGCATCCCTAATATATATATATATATATATATATATGTACAGTAAAACTTAAATGTGTTTCTCACCTCTTTTCTGCACCCATCCCTCTTTCACTACGTTCTGGTCGTTCATTTTGGGTCTGAGGTCAGAGTTCAAGGGTCAGTCCAGGGCTTGACTTCCTGCTTGTCGTTCTGTCCTGTTCCCTCGCTCTCCCTTACACCCGTCTCGCTCTCCTCTCCTGTTCTCACACACTCTTCCTCTCACTTTCTCTGCCACGTTGTGATGTAACGTCTCAGCCTCCTCCTCCTTCACTTTCACTCTCCCTCTCTCTCTCCCTCACTCTCACTCTCTCACAGTCTCTCTCTCTCTCTCTCTCTCTCTCTCTCGACCCTTCAGACACTCCAACGGTGACTCAGCCTGGAAGGAAACAACAAAATAGAGAAAACACACACACATGGGTCATTCTCTTCCGCTTTTCCCCCTCTCCCACACACACACACACACTTCCATGTGAAATAAAGTCATTGTTAGGAGCAGGGAAACATTTCCCGCCCCTTCCCGTGGCCTTCTCTTCCTCTCTCACACTGGATGCTGATGCGATTCGCTTTACAACCTTAGAATTAATCTTAGAAATCAACCTTTAAATGTTCAGTCAAATCAAATGAACCCAGTGACATTAGAATCAACACTGAAAGTTATTAGAAGAACCCTCTCAGATATATTATATATATATCATAATAAATCGCAAACTCAAAATGAAGCCTCTCCGAATCAACTGTTGAGCCTTAGAATGACAGAAGACTCGCATTCAAATAAAGAGTCAGCATTAAAATCAGATCATAAAATCATAAAAATCAAATCATAAAAAATCAGATTCCACTTAAAAACTATGAATCAATTTTATAATCTTACATCTTTAGAATAATCTTGGAAATCAACCTCATTAAATTTAGACCTTAATCTTACTTTTTTTATAATTTGTTTTGCATCACCTTGGAATCAAACATAAAAATCAACCTCAGAATCAACCTTGGATTTCTACAGTCAATCTAAAATCAATAATGAACAAAAGGACATTTTAAAATCAACGTCTTAACCTCATAATAAATCACAGAATCAGCTGTTGAACCTCTGAATGATAAAATATTAGGGGTGTTACAATATAATCACAAAAAACTCAACAATATGTGGATAGTGACAATTTGTATTATATTAAAGGTCCTGTTCTTCGCGATTCCATCTTTCAAACTTTAGTTAGTGTGTAATGTTGCTGTTAGAGCATAAATAATACCTGTAAAATTATAAAGCTCAAAGTTCAATGCCAAGCGAGATATTTTATTTAACAGAAGTTCCCTTTCAAAGCCTACAGCGAACGGCCGGTTTGGACTACACCGCTGCACTTCCTGCTGTAATGACGTCACTAGAACCGTTTGTTGACGAACCCTCCGCCCACAAGAACACGCAAAATAGGGGGCGTGGTCTCGTTGCTCTCCCACGAGGAGAAGAGCGCACATTCAGCGCTTGCATCTCCCCGTTATGCTAAGAGGCGGGACCTTTCCGGGCAAAGTGCGCTAAGCTGCTGTCCAATGACAACACGGGAAGCGCTGGCCCAATCAGAACTCGTTACGTGTTTCTGAAGGAGGGACTTCACAGAACAAGGAAATCATCAGGCCGTTTTTAGGACAGAGGAAACAGCGCTGTACAGATAAGTCAATTGTGTGAAAAATACTGTTTTTTTACACGTGAAACATGAACTCATGTTATATTGCAGACTGTAAACATAATCAAAGCTTCGAAAACACGCGAAGAACAGGACCTTTAAAGCTGCACTATGCAACTTTCCGTCCACTGGAGGGCGCCTATTCTAAACAAAGCTGTAGTTTGATGACGCCAAGTGTGAGCGCAGTATGATTATGAGGTAATGCAGCTCTGTTTATCATATTTGATGCATTTAAGTGTGTTTAAAATGATGTTATGACGTTCCTCTGTGTGTTCGCTCGGCGCTGCGGCGACATGTTCACACTGCTAAGAGTAAAGCACTCCTGCAGAATAAAACCGAGGGTAGCGCAGATATGACGCGATCGACAGGCGACTCCCTCAGACGCTACGCTGACACGTCCTGGTCCTTAGTTAAAATAGTAATTTTATCACAATTTACAAATAGTTGGAAACATTTGGGATATTGTAAGAACTCAACTGAACAAAATATATAACACTGGCCTAGTGGGTTTTGGATATTTTACTGCAGAAATACTACATAGTGCACCTTTAAACTATTATACATATAATATTATGTATAATAGTGCAATAGGGGAATATTTGTGGCTCTTGATCATTTCCAAATGTCTTATGTTTCCATTAAAAAGTGGTCTATCATTATTTTAAATATCTATTCAGTGACCTTGCAAGTATATTCGTCTAAAATAATTCTGCGTTTTCAGCTTCAGGATCATGAATATTTTTGTTCTGGTGTCACCATTGTCCTGTTCACTGACCAGCAGCAAGTCCAGAACTAATCATCTCCACCCCAATTTGACTCCAAATTTAGCCTTTTTAAATCAACAGTACATTTTTTTGTTAACATTTTGCCATATGTCTTTGAGTATCGCAATAATATTGTATCGTGATAAGTATCGAATCGTATCACCCTAATAAAATAACTATTAACAACATTTGAAACAGAAGCCATAGAATCAAACTAGACTCAGACAATTCTATAGTTCTACAGCCATTTCACTTTGAACTACCAAATTATACATGACAGTGTGCTAAAAGCAGAAATGTTTTTCCTTCGTGTTTTTCGCATACAGACTACAACATTGTCAAAACGATCCCCATTCGCATGGATCCGCAGAAACAACCAAAACTGCTGTATTATATTCGTTACATTCATTCAGGCCAGATGGCGATGATGTCACTTTTAAAGAGACACTAACACGCCTATAGACCGAACATGTAATACGGAAACATGCACCGCAAAAAAAATGCTTTTCTTTCCTAGTATTTTTGTCTTGTTTCTAGTCTAAACATCTAAAAAATTCTTAAAACAAGAATTATTTACTAGACAAGCAAAAGTAATAGTCTTGTTTTAGGAAAAAAATAACTCAAAATTAAGAGAGATTTTGCTAAAAACAAGCAAAAATAATCTGCCAATGGGGTAAGAAAAAGAATCTTAATTCAACAGAAAACAAGATTATTTTGCTTATTTTAAGACAAAACTCTAAATTTTGAGTTATTTTTTCCCAAAACAAGACAATAAGTTTTACTTGTCTAGTAAATGTTTTTTTAATGTAAAAATTTAGATTATTTTGACTAGAAACAACAAAATAAAAATAATAAGTAAGAAATGCATTATTTTGCAGTGTGACCTCATGGTTGTTTTCACAAATTCATGTTTTGTCGTTTACATTGAGACGATAGCGGTATCAGTTTCAAAAACTTGCACCTTAAATCCTGTTTTCAAAAGTTTGTATTTTCAAGCGCCCAAAACACTGTTATTGTGTAAATAAACAGCTAAAAAGCATCACAAGTTTTATGTTTTTAGTTGAAATGCCTCTTAAAATCAAACTTAAAGGCCTGGTTCCACAGACAGGGCTTAGATTAAGCCAGGATTAGGCTGTAGTTCATTAGGACATTTAAGTAGCTTTTATAAACATGCCTTAGAAAAAGAAAAGAAAAACATTACTGGTGCATCTTGAGGCAAAACAACAGTTAAAAAAGCTCAAACAGGCATTTTAATCTGGGATTAGTTTAAACCTCTTCTGTGAAACGGGGAAATCTTAAACTTTATCATTTGAGAATCAAAGAACCGTCAAAATATCAGAATCAATCATTTGGAATCAACCTCAGAATCCCAGGAAATTATAACCAATCCTAACAGCGTCTCACACTTCTACTTGATCTCATCCACACCTCAGCTAATCTATAACAAAGTAAATCTGCCGCATACGGGAACACACACAGGCACCTCACGCTCTTTTTATAAGTGCATCTCTGCTTCTAGATGTTGCTGTAAATTCATGCACTTTCCATAATCCACAACTTCCCTTTAGTGAATTAACAATAGATGAACTCACACCGTACCATGAAGAAACAGCATCACACGTGTGACCAGTAACATTACACATGCATTCAGGATGCCAAGAACAAAATCATTCACACGTGAAAAATAAACGCATGGAGTTCAGACATGAAGCCTGGACACATACAGAATCTTTGCATTCATCGTTTAATACATTTCTATTGTTTGTTTATTTTTTTCAAATTGTGTCTCCTAAATCATTTCTGAGATGTGATATTTTTAAAGACACAGTCATGAAGGTCTAAAGCGGCCCCCTGTTTTTATGTTTTTATTGTCACATGACAACAAAATGGCTTCCTGCACATTGATTTAAATCATATAAATTCTAGTGTTATTTTAACATTATATTTATCATATGAGTTATTGATTAAAGAGTGATAAAATATTACACCAAAAATGTTTTTTTTTCTTCCCGGTTTTACCTTTTTTACTTCGACCCACACAAAAAAAAACAACTAAACAAAATCCTTTAAAGGCTTTAAAATCTGAAATTAAAAACATATCACTCATATAAGAGGCTCGTTTTGCCATGCATTTAAATATAATTAATGCTTTAAGGAAAAATACAAATATCTAAACAACAGAAGCCACCCAAACCAATGTCAACAAAAACAATGGCGGACACGGTTGGGCAGCATCACACACAACACACACACACACACACACACACACACACACACACACACACTCTGATGTGACAGCAATTAACATGACGAATCACAATAAACACAATGAAGTAGCGGCTTTTGTGTCATATTGAGCTGCTGTTATATAATCCATCGCCATGATAATAAACACAGCAGACGTGACAGCTTGCCATGATGAACAAGCGTGCCTATGAACATATAAGAGTGTCTGTGCACAAACACTGATGTGTGATAACAATACAAACACACATACACATTTAGGCTGGAGGACGTGAAATGTGAGCGCTCTTGTTTTCTATTTGGCCGAAATGCGTAAAATGGTGGACGCGCATCAATAACAACACGCAGGATGCCGTGTAAAAGTGATTGTAATTGAGTATCACAGCGATTTCTATTCAAACAGTTCGTGGTGTATAAATAAGCGCTTCGTGTGTCCAACAGCATCATGGGAAAGGCCGAGGAGCATCACATCCCCGCCCGCCGGCCAGTGATGCTCCAGCGCGGATGCTCGGCCTTGCCCGTGATGCTGCTCGGTGATGGAGGAAAAATAAACAACACGAAGCGCGCAATACCTGGCAGACGCTCCGCCAGACGGTGGAATCGGTTCCACGCCAGCCCGGTATGAGACAAACCCAAACCCGCAAGCAGATGATGCTGGCGCCGCTGGTCGGTCATAAGGAAAACGGAGGCACGCGCGCCCGTGAAGTGGCCATCATCTTCGTTACACCGGTAAACCGAATGACCCTGGATGAATGGCGTAACCCGATGCAGAAAGCGCGGTGACGGCGCACCCCGTCTCCAGCACTCGAATCTCCCCGAATCCTAGTACGGAGAAGGACAGCTTCTTAATATTCATGAGATAAGCGTCGGTATTGGCTGGTTACCAGGCAACGTCAGCGAGAACGTTGAATATTCATATTATAAACCTCCCGAGCTAAATAATATCAAGAATAAATGCATTTATTATTATTATTAAAATGTTATTTTAACATAATGCTATTGAAGCTTGTTTCCACCACAGAATAAAAAATGAAAAAGAATCTCACAATTCCGACTTTACATATAAACTCGGAATTCTGAGAAAAATTCGGAATTGGACTTTTTATCTCGCCGTACTACGCTTTTTCTTGCATTTCTGAGGGGAAAAAAAGTCAGAATTGCGAGATAAAGTTGGCACCGATTATAAACCTCCTACATTGGAAGAAGAGCTGAATAATATCCAAAATAGCCCTACATGTATTTGTATCATTAAAATGTTGTGCATGTTAACATAAACAATAATGTAGTATATATGGAAGCTTATATCAAAAAGGTTATGCAAACTTTTTTATCTCTATAAACTATAACGCAATTCTGAGAAGGGAAAAAAGTCCCATGCAATGGCGACTTCATATCTTGCAATTCTGAGAGAGAATAAAGTCAGAATTACGAGATGCAAACTCACACTTGTGAGGAGAAAATATCAAAATTGTCAAATGTTCTACTGTCTTATACATTAAAGAAACACAAAGGGCAAAAACACAACAACAACTTAAAGAATTGCCAGATAAATATCACTTTTTTAAAATTTTATTCAGTGGTGAAAACGAGCTTCTATCAAAATAACCCTTTGACAGTTTACTAAGTAGCCTATTACTTGTGGAAACAATACAATAAAGAAATGTAGAAATAGAAAAAGTGCTAGGAAGAGATGGGGATTCACTCAATAATAATAGTAATGCATGACAAATAAATATGATAAACATGAAAATAAAAGTTATAAAATGGTTTCTAGCAAGAACATTTGATTTATATGCAAAACAAAAGAAACATGATTGTATAACATATGTGTTTTATTTTTCTACCCCGCGGGCATTGAAATACGCGGAAACAAGCTTCAGAACCGCAAGGCTCATTAATATTAAAAGCCCAGGATTTCGCCAATGAAGATAATTAATATTCAGAACCGACACCTTTGCCATTGGGAAGTTGGAAAGCAGCGTCATTCATTTATCAATGAGCCGAACCTTCGCCATAGTAGGATTGGTAATTTGGTCTCCAGCTTCAGCCATTCAGCCGCTGCCAGTGGGACGGAGGAGGAACCCTCGCGACGTCACACCGGGACCCGATTTTACCGGACGCTCCCCCGTCCTCCTCCTCCTCTTCCTGGCTTTGTCAGGCTTTTGTTGGTCTCGCTACATATGAATAATAAATGCTTAATGTCTTACCGAAAAGAGACCTCATATAAACAGACAGCACCACAACTCCCTCATTATGCCTGAACTGATGAAGACAATAATACATTCACCAACAATGAGTCCCTCCGCCTCTTTCCTGGGACAGAGTGAAGATTTGGGAGCCATTGTCTTATTTAATGAATGCATAATACACAGTAAACAAAGGACACGGACGAATAATAAAGATATTACTGAGTCTAAAAACACTCTTTGAATAAGCTCCACTAATCGATTTAAGTCACAAACTTGGGGATTTATTTCCATAAACTATTCCATATATATTTTGCTTTGAACTACACGTGTAATGCATAGTGTATGAGGACTTCACATATAAAGTTGCAGGATGTCTCCCTCTAGTGTTCAACACATACATCTGAAGCCCCATAATGACATAAAGTCTCGTTTCCAAAACAGAAACGCCGCTTTTTATTTATTTATCCATCCAAATAATAATAATTATTATTATTAATAGTTTACAAGCTTACATTTAAAACATGATTACATATGAATATGAATAGCCTACATAAATCCACATTGTATAACAGCTATTGAATAAAAATATACATTTTTAATAATACAAATGATATATATTATTTTTTTCTATATGTGGGGGTGTTAGTGCTAGGTCTCACCTCTTTATATCTAGTCTGCATTTATGACTGATTTTATTTAGGCTACCACATTTTATAATAATGCTGTCTGTTGCATTCACATCTGTGTGTGTGTGTGTGTGTGTGTGTGTGTGTGTGTGTGTGTGTGTGTGTGTGTGTGTGTGTGTGTGTGTGTGTGTGTGTGTGTGTGTGTGTGTGTGTGTGTGTGTGTGTGTGTGTGTGTGTGTGTGTGTGTGTGTGTGTGTGTGTGTGTGTGTGTGTGTGTGTGTGTGTGTGTGCGCATGTGTTCGGTCTCCACCTTTAATATGAATGTTCATAATTTGTACCTGATTTCTGTCTGTCGCATTCACACACGTGTGCGTGTGAGTATGTGTGTGTGTGTGTGTGTGTGTGTGTGTGTGTGTGTGTGTGTGTGTGTGTGTGTGTGTGCGTGTGAGAGATTGCATGTGTTTGGTCTCACCCCTTAATATAGGCCTAAGTGTTCTCAATTTGTACCTGATTTCTTTTGTGAAATTCTATTAATAAAATGCTGTCAGTTGCAGTTTCAACTGTGTGTGTGTGTGTGTGTGTGTGAGAGAGAGAGAGAGAGAGAGAGAGAGAGAGAGAGAGAGAGAGAGAGAGAGAGAGAGAGAGAGAGAGAGAGAGAGAGAGAGAGAGAGAGAGAGAGAGAGATGTCTGTTCCGCATTGCATTTGTTGTGTCATGCCAGGCCTTCATTTATTTGTCAATGTTTTTTGGAATTATGTGGGATTTATTGATTTAGTTGAAATAATGAAATGAAAAAAGGGAGGGAAAAACACTCCCCATTCATTTTCAATGTGTTTGGACCCCGAAGAGTGTGACTTTTTTAATGTTTAATTTCACATACCTTCAGAACGACTGAATCAAAAATGTGTGTTTTGACTGATAATGCAACAAAAGTCCCTCAATTTCATGACACGGATAAACTGAACAATGTTTTTTTAGTGGGGGAAACATGCTAACAGACCCCAAAGACAATATGAGGGTTAAGTCATGGGCATTATAGTGTGGCACAAGGACCAATCCGTCAATTTTTCTTCCAAACGAAAAGCCGGTTGGGTGATGCAGATTATTCCGGAATCCGGCCCATTTTCTGCATCCGCCCCTGTTCTAAGCCCAATAGAGACTTTAGAACATGCACTGTTAAACTAGACCCAAAATACAACAGATCCCGATCCCTCCAGAATGGAGATCAGTGTCTCAGTGTCAGCTTTCTGTGCTCAGGTAACAGAAGCGCTGCTGTCAGTCACTCTCATGAGGACGCTGACTTTCAACCATGCAAAGTGCAAATGAATCTACACGCTGACTGAAAACAAGCAGGTAAAACGCCCAGCGTTTGTCTTTCAAAGCAGGTTTCGTTTTGTTTTAAGATGAAGATTGTTCATTTGAATGTATGATTTGGTTGTGACCTGTAAACAAGACTCTCAGCAATGACTCACTCTACAAAAAAAAAAAAAAAAAACAGACGAGGAGCCGCAGCAGAAACTGAAATGACAAGAATATAAACTATTTGAGAACATCCGTTTATGTTTATTTCTGGAGCTGCATAACAGTGTTCATCACCAACATTTTACTTCAATGTTATCCTGATGAAAAATAAAACAACAGTTCGATCCAGACTAAACTGGTATGCTGGTCTAATTGGTCTCCCAGCCTGACCAGCTACTGACCCCAAACCTCTCCGAATCAGGTTGGGAGAAAAAGCAAACTTGTTGTTTGTCTTGTGGTTTAAAATGCAAGGCATTGTGTTCCCAATATAGGCTCCATTGATGTAGGTTTGCCATTAACGAGCATGTAAGATTTAACCGAAACGCAGTTTTAATGTTATGTGCAGGATGGCCGGGTCAGGAATTGCTCTGAGGTTACATGAATTTAAGGAAAGTCAGGACACTGAACATCAACCAACATATGTGTAAGTCTCTGACTCCTAATAATTCTAACAAAAAGTGTTTTGTTCCAGTTGTGGATGTTACATGGGTAATAAAGTGTGCTGGACATGCTTAATTTAAGCAGGTCACACTTGCAAACATGCTGTGATATTGCTTTCAGTTTAACTTCAAAATGTTAACGTTGTGCAACTTGTGTTTCAGGCTATATTTGGCCAGTTTTTTGCTTCAATATACCCGCTTAAAGCATGTTGGTGTGTTTTACTGTGTGCATCATGTTTGTTTGATTAGGTTCATCTGTTCACTGTGTTTCTCTAGCATTCATCGTCAGGGCCGAGATGTTCTGGGACTGTATCCTGGTCAGATCGGTAGAGTTCATACTGTCAGCTCACATCTGCACAGGTGAGAGAGAGAGAGAGAGAGAGAGAGAGGCAGGCACAGGTACATTTACATAATTACAAAGAGAAATTCCCTTTGCATCCTGCAGACTTGCTGAGAAAACATGTTTATGTACATACTGGTACACTAAAAGTATTGGGACAGCCCTCCAAATCATTGAATTCAGGTGTTCAATCACTCCCGTGAACACAGGTGTATTATTTAAGCACTAGGCATGCAGACGCTTCTACAAACATTTGTGAAATAACCAAAGGGTCACTCTCAGTAAACTCAAGCGTGGTACTGTGATAGGTTGCCACCTGTGCAATAAGTCCATTCGTTAAAATTTCCTCACTACTAAATATTCCATGTCAACTGTTAGTGGTGTTATAACAAAGTGGAAGCAATTGGGCACAACAGCAACTCAGCCACAAATTTTTAGGCCACGTAAAAACACAGAGCGGGGTCAGCGCATGCAACTTTATGAATAGTCAATAGCTACAGACCTCCAAACTTCAGCGGCTTTCAGATGAGCTCAAGATCAGTGTGTAGAGAGCTTCATGGATTGAGTTTCCATGGCTGAGCAGCTCATCCAAGCCTTACATCCCCAAAAGCAATGCAAAGCGTGGGATGCAGTGGATTAAAGCAGCCGCCACTGGACTCTAGAGCAGTGAGACGTGTTCTCTGGAGTGACCAATCACGCTTCTCTATCTGGCAATCCCATGGACGAGTCTGGGTTTGGCGGTTGCCAGGAGAACAGTACTTGCCTGACTGCAGTGTGCCAAGTGTAAAGTTTGGTGGAGGGGGGATTATGGTGTGGGTTGTTTTTGTGGGGTTGGGCTTGGTCGCTTAGTTCTAGTGAAAGTAACTCTTAATGCTTCAGCATTTTCAACAATTTCCAATTTCAATTTTAACTATTAAACTTGAACTGATCTGACTGGAATAGTTGTCAGAAGCTTAATGGTGGTGACGTTGAAAATGCGTTTGTGGTGTCGTTCGTTATATACGCTAGGCTGCACCAACCTCAACAGATTTCTGATTTGTCTTCTTCAGATCGACACTGAAGACTCCAGACCTGCTACACAATGAATCCAGAGCAGAGCAGCGTTATCCGAGAAGAAACTTTGATCTGCTGAGCCTGCAGGCCTCACTTCTGTCAAGTCACAGCGGTCAACACACACCACTGTCTACAGGTCTGTGTTAGAGAAGATTTACCTGATGTGTGTTTACCTGCCTCACCGGCATCTAAACCTCCATAGAGGAATGAAGCAAATGATTAAAATCCCTTTTCTTTAGAGTCATTTAATTCAAGATTATGATTAAATCCCCTTTCTTGATATTTGGCAGCACTCACCTTTTAGACTTACGAAAGCTTCTGTCTCCTAAGCTCTTAAACTTGGTCTCCCACCCTGGATAATCAGGAGCAGTGTTGTTGGAAGGCTTATTTCTTCATACATTGTTTCTCTGTACCTTACAAAATCATATTTTGTAAACATAAAGGTTACATGTACATGTAGAGCAACTGCAGACTAGTTGTCCTTCACACATTGGGATGTTCTTGACCTGTAAGTGGAGAAACAGGATGTGTGGTAATGTATTGAACCTTAAATGTGGTTCCACATGCATTGATCTTCGTAAACATCAAATGGAACTGGATTTTTCAGTAATGGTATAGATAATGTAAAGATTAATCAGTTAGCATTGCGCTGGTTCCCTCGAGAAAATGTTCCCATAGGCTTTTGGATTATCGCAAAATACATCAAAAGATCAACAAAAGTTTATGATACTTACACATTTAGTCCATTAAGATAATTATCACAGATGAACACAACTTTTATTAATTTTAAAGCAGCACTTGGTAACTTTTGCTCTCGGGGTCCCCCTACAGTTGAGAAAAAATAATGTCCTCAACTACTGTCGTAAGCTCTGTCATCCTACAACAGGGGATGCCATCGCGCGAGCATTTGTTGACATGACAGCCCTGATAGCCCTGAACTAGTGATGCGCGGGTCGTCTCATAACCCGCGGACCCCGTATGTCTATTTAAAAATATATACAGTGGTGCGGTGCGGGCCAAATAACTTCATAAAAGTGGCGCCGCGGGTTGGTGCAGCACTAACAGTAACCCTGAACACTGCAGGAGGAGTTCACATGCAGGTGTGCTTCTGGCGGCGCGTGTGAAATGTCTTCATCCCAGGTACAGTCAGTGGCATATGCTTCAGCATGTCATATGAATATAATTTCATGGGTTTTATTTTTTTCAAACGCCAAATAATCGCGATGCTCACGTTTACAAGCCAGCGTCATTATAGTAGTCTATTGGTTAGCATTTTACAGAATCTATATGATACTTCAGTTCAATGTTTGAGTGGTCGGTAATCACCGTAACAAGCAGGACAGCATCGGTCGGGCACGCCTCCTTCAGCTCACGCCGACGAGCAAACGCTGGTCACATGTTGATCCTCGTCCGGCCTTTAATCCCATCACTTTTTCATTTCCTATTATTGCTTTCCTCCAACAAAACCTTTTCTTTCTTATTTGTCTCTGCTGCTTCGGACATGACTATACTCTGAATGTAAGGAAGTGTGTGTGTTGGTGGAAGTGACGTATATGCCGTAAAGCAGTCGAATTTTGTAGTTCTTTTTGTTCTCGGGTTACTACCCGAAACCCGAAGTTTGAAAGTACGATTAAATACGATACAGACCCCATCAGGCTATGGCAGACGTGTCATTCAACCTATTGTAAGTCGATGTATCATCACAAGAGTCTTGAAAATATATTATGAAGGTTGAAAAGTTACCTAGTGCTGCTTTAAAGCCTAAATGCAGTCGCCAGAAGTAAAAAGCTAAAGGTATAAACAATCTACACCATGGTCGCTTGACTTCAACGTCACCATCACTAAACGTCCCACAACTCTTTCAGTTTTTATCTCTAAACATTTTCCTAGAACGTTTGAGATTCGTTTATAAGAGGAAAATTATGAGCATAAAAGGTTACCTTTTTCGGCGTGATGGTGTTTAATCTCCTCAACAGACTCTGTAGTCCCATTAGCAATCACGTTTTTCAAGACACGTAACATCTTCAAAAAATAAGGAGAGGGGAAATACTGTAGAATAACGTAAATAACACGTTATCTTGCACTGATTAATTGTTCACCCTAAGACCTGTTATGTGTGCTAACAAAGTAAATAGGGTCAATTTTGATTTCATGAGAACTTTAATAAATCAGCTCATTCATGAATATGACTTTTGCTTGAGTCCTGTTGGATTTTTTTCCACCGGCTGTAGAGGTGAAGACAACAACTCCCATGATTCTGCAAAATCAAGACATCATCAAGCTATGCCTTTGTTTTGTACAAGCGACCTCTAGCAACGAAAAATACATATTGTGCCTTTAAAGGGACAGTTCACCCAAAAATGAAAATGGGATGTTTATCTGCTGACCCCCATGGCCAACATGTATGTGTGTTTGTTTCTTCAGTAGAACACAAATGAAGATTTTTAGGAACCTAATAATGAAGGATTATTAGGAACACCATACTAATACTGTTTGAGCCCCTTTCGCCTTCAGAACTGCCTTAATTCTACGTGGCATTGATTCGACAAGGTGCTGAAAGCATTCTTTATAAATGTTGGCCCATATTGATAGGATAGCATCTTGCAGTTGATGGAGATTTGTGGGATGCACATCCAGGGCACGAAGCTCCCGTTCCACCACATCCCAAAGATGCTCTATTGGGTTGAGATCTGGTGACTGTGGCGGCCATTTTAGTACAGTGAACTCATTGTCATGTTCAAGAAACCAATTTGAAATGATTCGAGCTTTGTGACATGGTGCATTATCCTGCTGGAAGTAGCCATCAGAGGATGGGTACGTGGTGGTCATAAAGGGATGGACATGGTCAGAAAACAATGCTCAGGTAGGCCGTGGCATTTAAACGATCCCCAATTGGCACTAAGGGGCCTAAAGTGTGCCAAGAAAACATCCCCCACACCATTACACCACCACCACCAGCCTGCACAGTGGTAACAAGGCATGATGGATCCATGTTCTCATTCTGTTTACGCCAAATTCTGACTCTACCATCTGAATGTCTCAACAGAAATCGAGACTCATCAGACCAGGCAACATTTTTCCAGTCTTCAACTGTCCAATTTTGGTGAGCTTGTGCAAATTGTCGCCTCTTTTTCCTATTTGTAGTGAAGATGAGTGGTACCTGGTGGGGTCTTCTGCTGTTGTAGCCCATCCGCCTCAAGGTTGTGTGTGTTGTGGCTTCACAAATGCTTTGCTGCATACCTCGGTTGTAACGAGTGGTTATTTCAGTCAAAGTTGCTCTTCTATCAGCTTGAATCAGTCAGCCCATTCTCCTCTGACCTCGAGCATCCATAAGGCATTTTCGCCCACAGGACTGCCGCATACTGGATGTTTTTCCCTTTTCACACCATTCTTTAGAAACACTAGAAATGGTTGTGTGTGAAAATCCCAGTAACTGAGCAGATTGGGAAATACTCAGACCGGCCCGTCTGGCACCAACAACCATGCCACGCTCAAAACTGCTTAAATCACCTTTCTTTCCCATTCTGACATTCAGTTTGGAGTTCAGGAGATTGTCTTGACAAGGACCACACCCCTAAATGCATTGCATTATGATAATTGCATTAATGAGAAATTTAACAGTTGTTTCTAAAAATACTTTAGGAGAGTGTACATGCATTATACGAGCAACGGTTGGAGTTAAAAATCTTAATTTGTGTTCTACTGAAGAAATAAACAAACCTACATGTTGGATGCCCTGGAGGTAAGCAGATAAACATCACATTTTCATTTTTGGGTGAACTATCCCTTTAACTAAATGTTTTCAATTTCACTAGAAATGTGAGTGTTATTTGTCATACTGTATATCGGCCAAAATGTTGTTCCAGATCTGAAAGCTGCTGTTCTTTGCAAAACACGGAAACATTTGACGAATGTCAACAATTTGAATCAGGGTTATTTGTTAGTAAAGTTAGCCTTAATAAAATAACTAAAACAACTAAATAGACAGATTTACAAACATTTTTTTTAAGGAAGCTATAAAATTATCTGTATGATTTGAAAGCTGTATAATAATTTGCACGAATAATTTTACTTTACAGTGAAAAAGTTGATTTTTTTTAAGGTCTTTTATTTCCTACTTTTTTGAGTTTGACTTCCTGCACGTACGAATAATGCTTTTATGAAAAAGTCTCCTTATTTTGTCCACCAAATAATAAAATAGTTGCATATGGAAAAATTAGATAAATTATATTTTACTTTGGGCTGAATTACTCCTTTAACAAACTGTTTGTTTTCACGGACACTGGAAGAGATGGAAAGCTACCGTGATGGTGCGCTTATGAAACACATGCCATAAAACCACTGTACCTGCAAGCATTTCGATCTGCGTCAACATGACAAGACAACAATCCACATACCACAACAAAGATGGATGAGCGGATGAAATGACAAAAAACAACATGCCATAAAGGGAAAACTGTAAACTTTATGCCGATGTTTTGTGCTGTTTTTACACAGTTGCTGATGTCCAGAAGTTCACGCTGAGTTCACATCCAGCCCCACTGGAGAGCTATGGGACATATCGAGGAGAAGATCACACTCATGTCTGACCACCACACCCAAAACAACACAAAGAGCTCCTATCAGAATCATAACTGTTCGATAGAGGAAAAAATGCGATCACTCAATGACACAGCAGATATGGGGCGTAAAAAAATGCGCATGAAGTCATTTTCCACTGGCACGCAATCGAACCTGATATTTAATGCACGTCTTTCAGACTTAAAATATAGGAAATGTACTACACAGTAAGCTATCATAAAAGACGTGACTAAACCCATGTTGTTGTTTGTTTAGATTTACTTAAAAGTATGACATTAGAATGGCATAATCTTGTTTAATTCAGTAACTATGTAAATATTAAAATATCCCAATTGCAATTCAGATGATCAAACAAATGAGGACTAACAAATAAGCAATAATCTCCAGCATTTGAAACCTTTATTTGACAAAGGACGTTTTGTGTGAAACATCGGATAATATTTGTTAAATATGCGACTGACATGTTTGTTGACGTCTAAATGTCGAGTCATGCTCATCTTTTGTTCATATCAATAATAGTACAAACTCTTCTGACCCTCCTCACTTCCTGAAAACTGATCCCTTTGTTACAGAAACACTAAACAATTCGAGTTTATGTTTGTCAGACGGCTCCAGTCATCTCTGATATTCAATACAGGCCTACATCATAACTCGTGATCATACTGTGCGGTTCATTGTTCGTTATTCTCTCACCAGATTTGACGCGGCGCATTGAAGGTGTGTGTGATACTAAACCTGGATCATTTCTGCAGGATTAAATATTTAAACAATTTAATTACAGATCCAACTGAGGATAAAGTGGACACAAACCGTTTTGGACACTTAAAATGTGTGAATGTTATTGTATTATATAAAAGTGTCATAAAAGAAATGTACAATTTTCAACTAGATGATTAAAGTTGGATGAAAATCAAGTTTAGAAAATCAGAGCCAGATCTGAAATCTCTTTAAAATATCTTCGAACAAATTGAAGTTTGAAGGTTTTACTCAGAAAAAGCATGTTGTTACCATGATTAGCATGTAGGTGGCACGTTTTTAACACATTATTACATTTCAACATGTTGTTATTATGACTAGCATGTTGCTAGCATGATTAGCATGTTATTAACATGATTAGCGAGTTGCTAGCGTTGTTAGCATGGTTTAATACGTTATACCTGTTTTAACACGTGAACATATTTTAACACATTGTTAAAATGTTTTAACTTGTTTTTTAACATGATTTAATCCTTTCCTAATATTAATTAACATGTTTGCTAGCATGATTTATCATGTTAACCCATTAAAATGATTTAGCATTTTGCTAGCATGTTAATACATTGTTAACATGATTTATTTATTTAACAATTTAGTTGTATTAATTTGATATAACATGATTTAACACATTGATAGCATTATTTATCACTTTTATAACATTAATAAACATGTTGTTAACATGATTTATCATTTTGATAACATGTTGATAACATGATGATAATATGAATTAGCTTTTTGTTAACATTTTACTAACACAAATTAATATGTTGCTAACATGATTTAACTTTCCTAAGATTAATTAGCATGTTGTTAAAAAGATTTACCATTTTGCTAGCTTGTTTTAACATATTGATAGCCTGAATTAGCATTTTTCTAGCATGTTTTAACATAAATTAACATGTTTTGCTAACATGATTTATTACATTAACTTGAATTAGCACATTGCTAGCATTATCTAGCACTTTCCTTGCATTAATTAGCATGTTGTTAGCGTGACAACATGTAGTTCGCCTTTTTAACATGTTGTTAGCATAAATTAATATGTTTGCTAACATGAATTAGCATATTGCTAGAATGATATAGATACAAAACACATAGCCTAAACTTTTTGCAAAATTTTACTAAATTTGAAATATGTAGATCTAAAAAACGTACATTTTCTTTGAGTTTAGGTCTCAAAATAAAAAACAATAAATATTGTTGAAAATGAACATAGATTTTACTCGTTCTGTTGTCAAACTTTGTGATGTGTTCATATGCTAATATGATGACCTGTATGAGTTCACAGTTTCACACAGACCAGCTGGCTAACGACTTGGTTTAATATTTAGTATCTAATGCAGTGAAGTTGGGTGTTGAACTTTTTAAGGGTCCAGATACTTTTTGGGCCCACTTTGTACAGAGTTTAAAATACTTTTCATTTTAAAAAGATATGGGGAAATCTATATGGTTTGCATTTTAACTGAACAAAGATTGACAGTCTTATCAGACAAATTAAATGTGTATCTGTATACTAGACAAATAAGAGCTCTGTAATACAATGCATCTGTTCAGTTATTACTGCCGAAACTACGTGGCACAATAGTAATCCAACCACAGGTGTGTGTGTGTGTGTGTGTGTGTGTGTGTGTGTGTGTGTGTGTGTGTGTGTGTGTGTGTGTGTGTGTGTGTGTGTGTGTGTGTGTGTGTGTGTGTGTGTGTGAGAGAGTGATACTAATCCACCAACTATGCAACACACAGTCTAGACTTCCCCAGCTCATCCCCAGAACAGGACATTTGAAGAAAAAAAGATGAATGAATTTATGTTGTGGCTTTTCATCTTCCTGACATATTTAAGGATGCATAATCATAAAAGTACAATAAAGTATTTTTGACCATCTATCCCTTTTTCCCTATCTCCATATTTTGATTTTTTTTTTTTTTTTTATCAGATTGGGTTAAATTTTCTGCATTTTTCATATCTGCAGCAAGCATTTTGAGATGTGCTTTGACAATTTATTTTTTAGGATGATGAATATGAAAAACAAAAATGAAAACTTCGGACTCAGTGTGCAAGGACCTTAAGAATTTGAGCGAGTTTGACAAGGGCCAAATTGTGATGGCTAGCCAAAACTTCAGATCTTTTAAAGTGTTCTCGGTCTGCAGTGGTCAGTGTCTATCAAAAGTGCTCCAAGAGGAACAGTGGAGAACCGGCCACAGGGTCATGGGCGGCCAAGGCTCAGTGATGCACGTGAGGAGCAAAGGCTGGCCGATCAAACAGACGAGCTACTGGAGCTCAAACTGCTCCAGAAGTTAATGCTGGTTCTGATAGAAAGGTGTCAGAATACACAGAGCATCTCAGTTTGTTGTGTATGGGGCGGCATAACCGCAGACCAGTCAGGGTGCCCATGCTGACCCCTGACCCCGCTGAAAGCACCAACAGTGGCACGTGAGCATCAGAACTGGACCACAGAGCAATGGAAGAAGGTGACCTGGTCTGAGGGATCACGTTTTCTTTTACATCCCGTGGCTGGCCGGGTGTGTGTGTGCATCGCTTACCTGAGGAACACATGGCCCCAGGATGCACTATGGGAAGAAGGCGAGCCGGCGGAGGCAGTGTGATGCTTTGGACAATGTTCTGCTGGGAAACCTTGGGTCCTCCATCCATGTGGATGTTACTTTGACCACCTCACAACTTACAGGACTTAAAGGATCTGCTGCTAACATCTTGGTGCCGGATACCACAGCACACCTTCAGGGGTCTAGTGGAGTTTATGCCTCAATGGGTCAGGGCTGCTTTGGCAGCAAAAGAGGGACCAACAGAATATTAGGTATATAATAGTTATGCCTGATTATGACAACTAAATAACAGTGACAATTAAGGAGAGTAAATTAAAACCAGCTTAATTTACTCTGCTTAATTGTCACTGTTATTTAGTTGTCACAATCAGGCATAACTATTTTGTTTAACTATTCAGCATGCTTTTCAAGATGCAATGCATGCTGGGAACTGGAATGTAAACTCCAACTCAAGTTGGATTCAACTGCAAGTTTTAGACAAAAACTTGAGAATGTAAATAACTTTTGTTAGCAACATGTTAAAGAGTTACTTCAGTAATTTAGCATCAAGCTTTACGTTTAAACTGGGTAATTAATGCAGTAGAAATGTGAAATTATTTTTGAATTTGGTGCCTTCTAGACTGAGAAAAGACAGGAAATGTATTTTTGTCTCATGGGGATGACTACAATTCCCAGAATGCACTGCTTCACTGCCTTACGAGACCAGTCCCAAAGCCACCGCTACTGAATCACTTTCCCACCGTGTTCATCTTCATAAAATCAGTTCAGTTAAAGAACAGACACCTCAAATAAAAACTGAACGTGTCTGTTCAATATAATGTGAGTGAGCTGAGCGAGAGTCAGAGCACAAACGCTGCAGGAGTCAGATTACATTCATCAGAGAGCTGAAGTATGATGATATTTGCGTTATCTGAGGATTTTTTGTCTCTTTTGTCTTTTTGCCTCGTCTCAGGGGCATATGGGGGACGATCATTTGAATATACTCCCAGGTTTTTACTGATACAAAGCCAAATGCTAATTGTGAACAAAACAGTTCACAATTCCTTCTCAAAAAAATGAGCATATTGTGATCAAGTTCATTATTTTCCATAATGTAATGATAAAAATTAAACTTTCATATATTTTAGAGTCATTGCACACCAACTGAAATATTTCTGGTCTTTTATTGTTCTAATACTGATGATTTTGGCACACAGCTCATGAAAACCCCAAATTCCTGTCTCAAAAAATTAGCATATCATGAAAAGGTTCTCCAAACAAGCGATTAACCTAATCATCAGAATCAACTAATTAACTCTAAACACCTGCAAAAGATTCCTGAGGCTTTTAAAAACTCCCAGCCTGGTTCATTACTCAAAACCGCAATCATGGGTAAGACTGCCGACCTGACTGCTGTCCAGAAGGCCATCATTGACACCCTCCAGTGAGAGGGGAAGACACAGAAAGACATTTCTGAACGAATAGGCTGTTCCCAGAGTGCTGTATCAAGGCACCTCAGGGGGAAGTCTGTGGGAAGGAAAAAGTGTGGCTAAAAACGCTGCACAACGAGAAGAGGTGAGCGGACCCTGAGGAAGATTGTGGAGAAGGACCGATTCCAGATCTTGGGGGACCTGCGGGAGCAGTGGACTGAGTCTGGAGGAGAAACATCCAGAGCCACCGTGCACAGGCGTGAGCAGGAAATGGGCTACAGGTGCCGCATTCCCCAGGTCAAGACACTTTTGGGCTACAGAGAAGCAGCACTGGACTGTTGCTCAGTGGTCCAAAGTACTTTTTTCGGATGAAAGCAAATTTTGCATGTCATTCGGAAATCAAAGTGCCAGAGTCTGGAGGAAGACTGGGGAGAAGGAAATGCCAAAATGCCTGAAGTCCAGTGTCAAGTGCCCACAGTCAGTGATGATCTGGGGTGCCATGTCAGCTGCTGGTGTTGGTCCACTGTTATTTAGCTGTCATAGTTCAGAGTTCATTTTTGATCATAATCATCATCATCAGTGCCTCAAGATAAATGTAAAAAAAAAAAAAAAACAATGTTACAGTTCACTACATGATTGTATTATGCAATCGATTAAGACATTTCTCCTGTTATATAACCTTTTTGGCAAGAACACTCAAAAAAATAGCACATTGGTTGAACATGATTTAATCGCTGACAGTGGTTCCACATGATTACACCACATTATCTTAACAACAATGGATGATGTTCAACCAGCTTGAAATATTTGTGTTCATTTAACATGAACAGATAAGTTAAGTTAAATCAGGTTAACATTCTTAATTTTGTCCAAAACTATTACATTTGATTACTCTGAAATGAATATAAAAAAACAAGTCAAGTAATCCAGTTTAATTGATTATTTTTATTTAGTGAAATGCTACTTTTTACAACATTTAGAAAACCTTTTACATTACAAGATTGTATTGGCTAGATGGTTTTGTTACATCCATGGCACGCCCAAAGTCATTGTTTTTTCTTATTAAAACAACTTTAATTGTTATTAGCAGATCCTCAGCCCAAGGACATGCTCTACAATAGTAACGTCCAAAAACACTAACATAACACACACTTCGAAATACCAACAAAACAAAACATTAAACATTAAAAAGTCTCCATTTTCTCATCTCGTTAGAAATGCATAAAATAGCACTTTATTTAAACATTTACTCTCCAAATTCAGCCCATTTGCAAAGCATGATGGGAAGTAAAAGTCCTGTTTGTTCGGCTTACTTGATTGAATCATGTTATTTCAAAATAAACACATCAAGTTATGTCAAAGAGTCACGGTTTTAAGTCAGTTTAACATGAATTAATTACATTTGAACCAGAAACCTCATATAATGGTGTTAAATCAATATGAAGTGCTTAAATAAAGTGAACGGCATCATAAGTTCATTTTTTTTTTGAGTGAAGGGTGCTTTAAAATGGAGTCAAGAATCTATTTTGAACACAGCTGAACTACAATTGTGCTCTGAAATAGTGTATGGTTTTAGGTCTAGTGATGATAAATATAATGGTAACAGCTCTGATAATTTGTAACTGAATAAGTATGGTTTTGCAAGTACTTTAGTACGATGCCAAATTAATAAGTAAAATAAAAATATTGAAATATCTCATTTATTTGCAGGGCCGCTGGGTCAAAGGCTTAAGGAACGTGTGTATGGCACAACGAATACCTCATAATCATATGTTCTCGGTTTAAAAATAGTTTGAATGGTGAGAGGAGACAATGACTAGGCAAAACCTGACTCACCTATACTTGAGTGTAATGTTACATCACGACCGATGAGCGATTACAATTATAAAGCAATGCAAGACATTTATGTTTGGAATCCAAGTCATGCGGGGGTTTCAACAGGTTTAGTGAGTTTTCGAAGCGGTGAAGTCATCATGTCAGTTTAGTATAAAATCCCATTGCTCATGCATTCAGCACACACTGGACAGTGGAAACAAACACCAGCCCCGAAGCAAGACTGAAGACTAGATCTACAAACAGCACCTCTGGTAAAATCACTTCTGAACTCTCTAATAAAATGATTTACCAGCAAATATTGCTCTCATTTATCAGCTAAAAACTGTTCATGCATTGTTTAATAACTGTTTAAATATGTAACAGTAATGAGACATTTGGTTGTAGAAGATCTTATGCAAAAGTGTTGCCTTGCCAAAGAGCAAAATGATTTAAAAAACAAATGAAAATTCAGGTCTCCAATTTAAAAAAAAATCACATGTAAAAAGATGTGTTGGCCAAATTGAATTTCTGTGAATTATATTGCATCAATTTACAGAAATTTAATTTGGCCAACTGAAAAATTTAGATGTGATCAGTAACTAGAAAAGTTTCAATTGGCGGCCTGAAGTTTTTGTTTGTACAGTGCAGGCTTGGAACATGATTTGTACCTTAAGGGGCATCTTTGTACCTTATCCACCCCTAAAAGGTGCATATTATACCTTATTGTGCTTTTAAAGTACTTCTATGAAACTTTTAGGGGTAAATAAGGTACAAAAATGTACCTTTAAAGAGTACGATCGCAGTGGTACTATGGTTTCTAATTAGTGATTTTTAGGTTGTAAGCATTTCATAGACACAGATTTTATTAAGCTGCAGATTAGGATTTTTCCATTGGGTTTATTCATTGTCCTGTGTTTAATCTCCAGCTATCAGAGATGAAGAGCGTTCTCCCAGTGAAGATGTTGTCGGTGTTGGCTCTGGTTCTGCTGGTGTTCAGTGTGACTGAGGGACGGATTCTCAGTAAATGTGAGCTGAAGGCTCAAATCGAGGCGGCTCTGAGAGGAAATCAGGGAGGAAGTGTGCCTGGAAATGTCACTTCTGACGTTGGAGCTGTGACTGGACGTGCACCTGGAAGCAGTACTGGAAGTCCCCCCATAAACGTTAGTGGAAGTGCACCTGGAAGTGGTACTGGAAGTCCCCCCATAAACGGTACTGGAAGTGCACCTGGAAACGTTACTGGAAGTGCGCCTGGAAACGGTATTGGAAGTCCCCTCATAAACGGTACTGGAAGTGCGCCTGGAAATGCAACTGTAGATCTGGGCATCATCGCCAAAAGTAAGTTTTGCAAGGGTAAACACAGAGAGTTTAAAGGACAACTCCAGTGAAAAATGACCCTAGGGGTAATTAACAGATGATTACCGAGTAGATCGTTCTCTGGGATGCGTTTTCATGAAAATCGAATGTAAGAGTTTTATCTCTAAAAACAGATTAGCTTATAACACTAGTCTATGGGGCACAGGGTAGTGAAATTAAATCGCTAGTTAATACCACTAACAAGGCTTAAAATAGCCCCACACTAACACGGCAGCATAATGAGGGTCCACACATGCAAACCGAAGCATTGAGAACTTTGTAAGAGTACAAACAGTTTAATAAGAAGATACTTTATAAAGACAGTACATTACGCATTTACAGACAGTAGCCATCTATGGTCCGTTGTTTCCCGAAGAAAGCACTGAACGCAACAGAGAAAATAAATAATTAAAAAGTTCCATGTAATTGGATTTCACAAACTTAATTCCTATCGACCAGCTCACTTAGCAGAGCGCTCGTGGCTCGACTCGTCGAGACTGTTTTCCAAGATGGCTGCTGTCCGTGAACGTGTAATGGACTGTCTTTATAAAGTATCTTCTTATTAAACTGTTAATAAGAAGATCGGTTTGCATGTGTGGACCCTCATTATGCTGCCGTGTTAGTGTGGGGCTATTTTGAGCCTTGTTAGTGGTATTAACTAGCGATTTAATTTCACTTACTCTGTGCCCCATAGACAAGTGTTATAAGCGAATATGTTTTTAGAGATAAAACTCTTATATTCGCATCCCAGAGAACGATCTACTCAGTGTTTAAATTACCCCTAGGTTCCTTTCTCACCGGAGTTGTCCTTTTAGAGTTTGTGGACACTTTTTAAAATGCATTTTACAATCACTTCCCAAGAGTCTCATTTACCTGTCGAATGTGTCCACAGTCTGCTCCTCTAATAACTTTCTCAAAGCTCTGTGTGTTTGTCTGTGTTTTCGTCTCTTAATTTGCCATCTGTTTTTATTCTGCAATACATTTAAACATCTGAACAGAGTGGACACACACAAATGCACACACTTAACAAGCTTAAAAACCCATCCACGTCCAACGTTTATCACACCCCCTCTTCTTTGATAATTTCCCAGTGGACTAATTGGACAAAGGAACGACAGCCCTGTAGTTTTGTTAGTCTTGATGAAGACTCAAAAGAGATTTTGGATAACACACGTCCTTTAATAGTAGTAATGGTACAAGTGTAAGCCAAGGGTGTTTCTGTCTCTCTTTTAGTCGTCTGTTCTGTGGAGCGTGTGTCAAAGTTCAACACCAACCTGATCACCACCATCCAAGGGGACTTCAAACCTCCAGGCAAACCAGCACAACGGCCCAATGAAAGACCAGGGGGAAGACCAGGCCAGGGCCGTCCCGGTGGAAGAGGAAAGAGATCCCACCGTGGGGGTCGAGGCAGGAACCCACCTAGCTTGTTTGGTGACAGCTCAGAAGAGGACTCCAGGGAAAGCAACGCTGTGGCCACGAATCTGTTGGGCATCTTCCAGCTGAGTGACCGCGTGGCGTGCAATCCCGGATCCGGCCAGAGTCTGAACATCTGCCGCATGAACTGCAGTGGTGAGTCATGACTGCTCACGAAACCATTTTTGAATGAATTTGCACAATGTGATTAGAACAAAAATGTGTGATTTAGATAAGAAAAAGCAAGCACGATGGTCTAAACCTAACAAATGGGAAGTGAGCAGATTTCTGGATAATCAGGTGGACAAATTACATTTCTGTGAATAAGATTGCATCAATTCATAGAAATTCAATATGTCCAACTGAAAAATTTAGATGTGATCAGTCACTGGAAAATGTCAGAGACATTAATTGTTTTTACAGTGAAGAAAGAAACTTAACTGCTTTATGAATTTGTACAAAAACCTAACATTTATGGAGAAAAATAAGCATGAAGCGCCACTGTTAGTGGGGCGCAGGCAGATTGTAGGAAAATGTACAAATGGTATAGTAAGAATTCACCAAAACATTGATAGACCCAGTGCAGTTTCATCACAATTTCAGACTCATAGTTTGTCAACTTTGAGTAACGTCTCGAACATTTCGTCTTCTACAGCTCTGATCGATGACGACATTAGGGATGACATGACCTGCCTGAAGACCCTGTTGGACATGTTCATGAACAATGCGTAAGTTGGCAAATCTCCCATTAGTAGCCACCACTTTCAGCCATCTGATTCAGTGCTCAGTTTAATGCCAATTAAAGTTGCCAATTCAGTGCTCAGTTTAATGCCTCTGCCAATGCCAACGGTCACTGTTGCTTCAAATCTGCAAAAATACTTTTAATTGCAATGCATTTTAATTGCAAATCGACAAATGTTTTCATTGTAGATCATTTTTATGTAACTAAAATCAACTAAACCAATGTATTTTCTCACTCATTACTCAATATCTCACTTTTTTAACAAGTAATACATGCATATCCAAAAATAGTTATATTCCTGGTCTTGTTTTCTTACAACAGTGCTCCAGTCTTTGCTCCTCGGCCCAAGAAACAGTAAGTCAAACACCTGAAAGATTGCATGAGTCAAGAGAAATACTAAAAATATGTGTTTGTGTGTGTGTGTGTGTGTGTGTACAAAATGTACCCAAAATGTATATATATTTAATATATTCAGGACAAAATAAAAAATATGATGAAATATAAGTACCTAAAACATTTTCAGCAATATTTTAAAACTATTTTGAAAATGTGCAATTTTTTCCATAAGGGTTCTTATATTTATTAGAGTGTCTCATGATAAAGGCAAACTTAACTGGATTCAATCACTAGAAATACATTTATTGTGTGCTCCTGTGTTTTTAGTAGCATTTATAATGTTATGTGTAGCAATACAATATGTAAAGCTGCATTACAAGTTTGTGTTTGTTGTGTTTTAGGAAGCACTTCTTGTGCGTGAAGGAATGCCTCAATGTCAACCCTTTGCAGTACTTTTCTGAGTGTGTGTAACACACTCAACATCTCATCAGACAGTGGATATTCTGTCAATCTTCATTCTAATGCATTACTGTAATAAACCCAACAGCCGATGATAGCACCCATGACAGCAGCGCTTCAAAACCACCTTAGTGTTTGTTAATCTTCTGGAAAAAAGCTACCGTTTGTTCACATACATGAATTAGTTGAATTTAGCAGTTCTCAGACACTTGTCAAAATGCACATGTTGATCTTTGCTTCTACATGTATAATAGCGTATCTCAGAATACAAATAAAGCAATATTCATAAAAGAGTTCCTTGTCTAAGTTTGTCTTCACAGTAAAAAAACATCAATAAATCAATGTTTGCATGAGTGAAAAGTTGAAAGTCTTTCTGGAATGAATATTTGTGTCTCAACCCGATTCTGTAAATCCATAACAAGCCAGCAAACGTCATAGATACAAATTTCTAAAATTTGCAAGTGCCATTTTAAGTCAGGATTTAAAATTTTTTTTTTTTTGCATGGTCTAGTAGACGTTGTAACTACACTATCTGGCTACAAAGAACATCTTTCTCTATTATTTTTATTTTTACAACATTTAAATCCCCAAAAATTGTGTTAATATATGTTTCACAATTTTGTTTGGAGGACTCAAAACATTTAAAACAAAACCCTGTTTTCTGTTCTTGTGTATGAATTTCCCCGTAGTCTGAGCACCTGCCCCAAGCTTCATAACAATGACTCACAATTAAAAGAAAAACTCTATTTACCCAAATCCATTGTGCTACGCCTGTTCCTTCCATTAGCAGGGACATATTCAATTACACACAGTATTACATAAGCAAATTAGTGGCATTTGATCATGTTAAGCTTTGTTTGTTCAAAGTATGCTCTTTGGATCATTCTCAGGGCCAGTGCTGACAAGTCCCGCTGAATTGGGGTACTTTTAAATAGTTGCTACGAGATGATATTTATTCCCTTGGTTTGATTTTCTCGGCCATCCGTCCCCCCATAGAGATGAAGGCAATCCAACGCTCTCCATTGACTTTGTATTGCGTGAAGCTTTGCCTTTTCTTACTTATAACAAAGAAAAGAACAATGTTTAAAAGCTGATATGTGACAAGGTGTACAGCAAACAAGCTAAAAAACACAGATCTAAGTTTTTATAAGCGGTCGACCCCAAAAAACGAGCGTTTAAGGAGACCGAAGTGGATACAGGCAATAAGACGTGAAGCTTCGGCAGGAGGAATGGGTCAGTTTTGGGATCCTGACACTCCATATACCACCTGTGCAATAAACATGAGATTAATCAGCCTGCTGACTGGTTTACGTTTTGGTAGCCAGTCTGGAAAACATACAGCCCCGGGACGTTGGGCTTTGCGAGCCCTGGCCAATAATATGTCTGAGTCCAGCGTGCTAAAGGTATGTTCTGTTAGACACGTACACATAAGCAAAACGATCTATAACAATGCAATACTATCACATATGAAAAAAAACATGTTTTACTCACATAAGTGTGTCGCACCATTCCTGTCGGATCCATTAAAGAAGCACAGCATTGTTTTAATCTCAATATGTCTGCAAATCCAGCACTTGAGATTTGTTTACAAATGATCCCGCAGTGAAATGAAGTGAACATGTCTTCCCCACGTGATCTGGAACTTCATTAAAAATAAAGTTCAACCACTCATTCCTAATATTAGGATCTGAAGGAAGCTTATGCAGCGACTGTTCTTCCACAACCAGGAATAGCGCAATATCTTGCTCACAGATCCATGAGTTGGTGGTCGTTTTCTGGGCCTGGTGTCTATAAAAGCTTTTCTTTGACTAACAATTAAGTTTTCAGCTCTGAAACTTACAGGATATTCTTATATTACCATGACCTTTTATATATCAAAAGGTCAAGGGAAAGTTGATTCCTCAATTCATCACCCAAGAAGGTGATTGGATTCACAAGAAATATTGCTGAAATTGTGCTTAAAAGGATTGTTTATCCTTTTATGACGTTTATTGTTTGTCCTGTGGCAGGTGAAATCCATATTTACATGTTGGAAAACACCACGAAAAAGGTCAAAGCAAGCTTTATCCCTGCACTAGTGCAGTATTTGAATACACTCAAATGAAGCCTCACAGGGCAGCGTAGAGATTTGGATTCAGATACGTAACATAATTTCCCCCGTAAATTTGGTCAGACTGAACTGGTAAAACATCATGAATAAAAGCGTGATTGCATATAACAGTGAGCTTATTCCATCTTAAACATATGTTTTTGAAATATAATGCATGAACAAAGCTGCAGGGAATTTTTTTTAAGTAAACCATCTGGTGTGACACAATGCAGAAGATCATGTTTGATTTGAAACTTTTCCATTGCATAATTCATAACTGTTAAATGATCCTTTAATTAGAACAAAACAATATTGTCAGCACTTCAGATCCACCCAAACCTAAAGATTCAGGGCTTTAGAGCGCCATACTGTTCTCCTGAAGATTGACTGCGGCATTCATCTATTTGAATGGGAAATTATGCTCTTTCTTTCTGTGTGTGTGTGTGTGTGTGTGTGTGTGTGTGTGTGTGTGTGTGTGTGTGATGCAGAACATCATAATCCAAAAACAAACAGCTCAAAGGGTTAAGCAACAAAACATCAGATTCAATACTCAAAGGGGAAAAAGTGCAAACAAATAAATAAAAAGGACAAAGTTTTTATGATTTTGCATGTGAATGACATCGCAGTAATCCGATCTCCTCGTGATGATGGGATGGACCAACAGCACAGGTGGAGGTCACGCGAACATTATAAAAGATGGAACACAGGACAGAAAAACCCTGAAGCTTGAGGAGATCCTCCAACAAACATCAGCTCAACACACACACGACCGGTAAGACGCCTGGAGATTCGGTTCTCAGCGATACTTTATTTCATGTTTTTTGTTTAAATTAATCATTAGCTATTCCCGGCTGATTATTGTAAAAAAAATAATGATACAAAACTGGTGAGAAAATAAATTGTGTATATTTTAAATTATATATAAAAACAAAATAATACATTTTAATCTTAGATGTAAGCTTCTGCTGATTTCTGCTGAAGTAAAAAAAAAAAAAAAAAAACCTTTATTCAAACCAGACAGTTCTTATTTTCAACAACAACCTGGCAATAAATAAATAAATTATATATATGTCCCCACAAAGATGGCAATATCCGAAATCCTTGTGGGAACATTTTTTGGTCCCCATGAGGAAAACATCTTATAAATCATACAGAATGAGTTTTTTTTAGAGAAAGTAAAAATGCAGAATGTTTCCTGTGATGAGTAGGTTTAGGGGCAATGTGTGTGTGTGTGTGTGTGTGTGATGGGTAGGTTTAGGGGCAGGGGTAGTGTAAGGGGATAGAGAGTACAGTTTGTACGGTATAAAAAACATTAGCCTATGGCGAGTCCCCATAACACAACGCTTGGACACCGCTCCAAATAATGTGTTTAATCTCCAGATATCAGCGATGAAGAGCGTTCTCCCAGTGAAGATGTTGGCGGTGTTGGCTCTGGTTCTGCTGGTGTTCAGTGCGACTGAGGGACGGATTCTCAGTAAATGTGAGCTGAAGGCTCAACTGGACGCGGCTCAGTTTCAGGTCATTCCGGCCATGGGAGAGAAAATAAACGTGAGCCATCTCATCGCTAGACGTGAGTAATTTTTCATTCAGGTTCTCTCACACATCTTCACAATGCCAAACTGCCATGTTTTATGTCAGATTGTGTCTTTCTTCCTTCCTTTCTGTGGCAGTTGTGTGCAAGGCCAACAGCTCAGGCTTCGACACCAGCTTTGTCAAAGCCATCATGGAGCACGATAAGGAGAAGACCTCAGCACGAGCCCAAGCTGGAGCTACACCTCGAGGTCGACCTCAAGCCCCAGCTGGAGGACCAGCCAAACCTCACACACAGACCCCCACTAAAGGCCCGCATGGGTCCAGCCATGAGGCCGCACGTCCCCATCTGAACGCTACTGCCAAAGTTGTGGGGCAGATGTACGGCGTGTTTCAGCTCAGCGGTCAGCTGGCCTGTGACTCCGGCATGATGCCCTCGCTCAATATCTGCAACATGAGCTGCTCTGGTGAGTTTAAGACCCTGTTTACAGCTGGTGTTAAGATGCGTTTTGGTCAATTTGATCACAAATAGACGAGGCAGACACATTCCACACCTTGTGTTTTAATCAACCAGGGGTCCGTTATTCGTACCTCGCTTAATACATCCGAGATGCTTTGACAGATCCCAGATCTTTTAATCCTGATAACTGATCTCTGGCTAATTTGGTTCTTCAAACGAATTTGCAGATTGGATTAAAATATCTGGATTAATTTATCTAAAAAAAAAAAAAAGCCACCTGGCAAAAAAAAAACAAACAAACATGAATTTCCAGAACTTTATAGGGAAACAGCCAACCGACCAAACCAACATAAAACTTAGATAAATTAAATCTGCACTGTTTTCATGAACATGATTCCCGATTATTAATAAAAAATAATATCCGTCATCACTCACATTAATGCACGACCACTATCGGTGTTCACGCCGCAGATTAACTTTACAACGTGTGTAAACATCCAAAACTATAAAGTACTTATTCCATCACAAATACATCTCTCAATCAAGTGACTGTGTCTATAGTAGGCTATTAAATGCACCTTTAATAGCCTATTATAATATTATTTTAAAATACACTATCATTATTATTTTAAATTATTAATCACCCCTGGTTCAGTAGTGAACTCTCGTAATAAAGTAGCAGTAGTGGGACAGATTTTAAATATCACCTCAAGATGAATCTAATCCTGTTTACATGGAATAAGCTCCCGAGCAGGTTTAAGCTAACGGACCTGTTGCTATGACAGCAAGTCCAGGATGAGCTTCGAAGTACCAAACAATTCGAGATAAAGCCAAATCGTCAACAATCAAATCCAGCTAACCGAGTTAGCAACGTACCAAGAACAGGTCTGATTGGAAAAACTTACCTGTGGCAACGTTTTTGTAAACCACAAAATACGTACCAATATGTACATATCCACTGGGTGACCCTAAAAAAAGTGTGTATTTTTCTGGATATGTGTGAATCTGGCACTTTGTTTTGTTAAATTGTTATGTATAACCACACTCAACCCTAAACCTACCCAATAGTGTTGCAAATGTGACAAAAATAAATTTGTATCCATGTCATTTTATCTTGTGTTTTGAACTCGTCTTTGAGCTCTTTTATCATGTCTCGTTTCTTCGTACCCGAGCTTTTAGCAATCTGTACGAGCTGAGCTATCGAGCAAGCTTGGCATATCAGAAAAGCCGAACATATGGAGCTGGTTAAGTGACACAAACTCCAAAATGTGTTTGTTTACAAATCATAGACTATGGTAAAAAAATAAATGCTTGCTGTTTTACTGCATCTAGTGTGCATTTATGTTGAAAACTGCAGTGATATGTAGGCCTACCTATTGGTACGTGAGGTTTGTAAAAACATTGCCACAGGTACGTTTTGCCAATGAGACCAGGTTGCAGCTTTAATCCATCTATTTTGTCCACGTTCAACCACTTCTGTCCTGATTTCTTTCTGAGAGTCTATGGGTGGGTAAATGTATGGGTTTTTACAGATCTTTCAATGTAATGGACAAAAGAAGCTCACACAATTTACATATGAAAGTGCTCAATGGAAAAAACACACAGAGAGCACCAGCTTTAGCTTCTGCTTTGACAGCCGCAAGACCAGCTGGATGAGTGTGTGTTAGAAATCAGGAAGTGTTTACACCATGAAAGTGTGTTTTTGACTACCTCTGGAAGTGGAGGAGCTCAAAACATTTTAGACCACGTCTACACCTGTATTTAACGCCGTCCACTTGTGAGCCGATCGACCACACCTGCATCTAATTCCAGGTGTAAACAGAGCCTAAATTGCATGTCAAATGTAGTATACCGAAGATCTGCATTTATCATAAACTATTGTTTTTAATTTCTGCATTGAAAATCTGAAAGAGAAGATGAAAACTAATCAAAGAGCCGATGTTTGCAAGGTTTTGAATTATATTTCTTATTTTGCACAAAAGCTTTGATTGATGAAGACATCTCCAATGACATCGCCTGCCTGAAGACCCTGATCAACAGCATGTAAGTTCAAACACAGACTTGTTTTTAGTTACCAAAAATATTCATTCAAATCAGGACATGTTTTTCTTTATGTTAGTTTCGTATTATACGAAAAGTATGATTAAATGTGTTTTAAAAGAACTCACTGGAGGACAGTACCTTAAGGTACAAAAGTGAAAAGGTACATCTTTGTAATCCTAAATTATATATATTAGTACTTTAAGAGTGCGTAGTACATATGGGGACATTTTCAGGTTTGTACCTCAGGGTACCGCCCCAGTGACAGCACTGTACCTTTTTTTTGACAGTGTAAGGTAAATATTACAATGTCTTATTTCTTAACAGAAAACCAAAGCCCACTGAGAAGCCCACTGGGAAGCCCATCGGGAAGCCCACCGGGAAGCCCATCGGGAAGCCCATCGGGAAGCCCACCGGGAAGCCCACCGGGAAGCCCATCGATGTTGATAAGATGTAAGTTTATAGTTTAAGTGGTAAAAGTACAGTTTTACAAATTATGTGAAATCATTGAAATGTATTGCCATAGAAGCTTCACAGGCGGCTATTACACGGCAGATACATATTCAACAATATAATACAAAATACAATATAATAAATACAACATTTTATAAGATTCAACCATACAGAATAATGCGCTTGAGGCTTGAGCAATATAACCAGGCCTGAATGTTCAGTGTGTGATTGTCTTTGTGTGTTGCAGTTTGGAGATGCTGAAGGAGAAGACGTGTCTGTCTGTCGTTCCCTCAAAGTACTTCGCAGAATGTGCTTAAAAAACAGCTCTAGCTTCCTCCTGCTGCATTACTTACAAACACAACAGGCTGATGGTTTCCACACCTCTGGTAATGAGGTCAATATGACGGTGGTGGTATCTGTGGGAGTTTATTAAATTGTCTAACGACTTTTAATAGAGGGAGTTTGTGCATTAAGACACTTTAGTTTTTTTGCTGTAATGCTGTGAATGTTTAAATTTCTGTCTAAATATATATCTGTGTCTAATATTACTGTGCTGCTGCTGAGGGTTTTAAATACTGTCACTTTATCATAAACAATAAAACCAAAAAACTGGAGTGCTCTGTTTTTTCCTTATTACATTAAAATAAAAGAGCTTGAATAACTCAAGTCAAGTGATAAAGTTTCGGCATCACCAGCGCCACCTGTGGTCTGAAAAAATGCATTGCAACGTGATGCACATGATGGACATGGACATGATGACAAAAATATGAGATGGGAGGGGAAAAAATATTAAATTTTATCTACTTTACATTTCCACACAAAGAACGCGAGGAAACGCAAAGTTTTACGAGGGAATGCAAAAGTTTCTCAGGGGAACGCAAAAGTTTTTACAAGGGAATCCCTTGCATTTACTAGGCTAGGGAACGCAACATTTTTGCGAGGGAAAGGCAAGTTTTGCAAGGGAACACTAACACCGTGTCCATTGTTTTCTCTAATCTTCTGTTGAATATGAGCCACTCAATATGTAAAGCGAAATACAATGGACCGAAAATTGCCTGTTGAATATTACAGGTTGTATTTTAAAGGGTTAGTTCACCCAAAAACGAAATTTATGTCATTAATGACTCCATTCATCTTCAGAACACAGTTTAAGACATTTTATATTTAGCCCGAGAGATTTGGTCTCTCCGTTGAAAACGTATGCCCAGTAGGCAGAGGTGGAAAGTAACGAATTACATTTACTCGCGTTACTGTAATTGAGTAGTTTTTCTGTGTACTTCTACTTTTTTAAGTAGTTTTAAAAATCTGTAATTTTACTTTTACTTAAGTACATTTTGAGTAAAGTATTGTACTTCGCTACATTTTAAACCACATCCGTTACTGAGTAAAAATAAATAATTAATGCAAAGAGTGGAGGGGGAAAAAACGCGATCCGGAAATGACTAATTTTGAATAGACGGCGCGGGGCGCGGGAGAGAACATGCGCGCAAATATCAGATGGAGACAAACAAGACAGACGTCAGTGACGCAGACCCAGGTGAAAGCAAAACGCCGTCGTGAACCCCTGGCTAGTGTGGAAATACTTTGGATATAGAAAAAAAATAACATGGTGTTGTCCTGGAGGATATCAAATTTGCACAAAAGGTGGATGCAAATGAAGAAACACATAGAACATGTTCGGGCACACATCCCTTTGTGCAAATAAAGGTGTGTTTATAACTTAGGCCGATTGATTTTTGTGACGCAGAGGGAATCCCGGAATCCAGTCATGAACCTTAACTTTACATTATAACGGAGATTTGGTGTAATACACGCAAACTGGTGGATGAACGAAAAACTCGAATGTAGAGCTGTAGGCCTTAGAAATAAATCAAATCGCGACATGGTCTGTGAACATTAAAGCACAACATTTGTAACGCTTGTGTCCGGGTGAAAAATGCGGATAGCTCACTTAATCTGGAGTGGATGCAAACACGGAGGCGATTGACGTCAAACAGATCGCGCTTTATTTCCCGCTGAACTCTGATCACAAACTCCATTTCCGTCCACAGCATTACTTAATAAAACAAAATAACTGACTGTTAGCAACAGAAAAACAGAATAATCCCCACACATGGGAGCTCAAAACTCAGTGCGCACATACACAAGATGCAGAACTCGTTTTCAGGGAGCGTGCGCAGCTCTTAAAGGGGCCACACTATATTTCTACTCTTTACACATTGAATGCTATATGAATATATGATCTGCTTGTTCTCTCTGTGAATGAGCTGCTCCGTCTACTACATATGGACTCTGTTATTCTTAAACATTAACGAATTAATGATAAAAAGTTGTTAATCTAATTCATAATAATTTATTGAATTTAGTTTATTAGACATGTTTTCTTGAAATTTTGATAAACAAAATAAACAAATGGTTTTAAGTTTGTTATAATAAAGCATTTGTTCAACCAAATAAAAAAAGACCAATCTTCTTCATTCATTTAACATAATTTTAACTAGTTATAATTACCATCATTTAATAATAGGTACAGTAAATGTTTAATTGATGTTTTCTGAGATAGTTGTCATATCATGAAAGTCCCCCACATCCACTGTAAAAAAAGTAACTAAGTAACTTTTACTCTGAGTACATTTTAAATGAGCTACTTTTTACTTTTACTTGAGTAAATTTTTAGACCAGTAATTTTACTTGTACTTAAGTAAAATTTCATTGAAGTAACAGTACTTTTACTTGAGTAGAATATTTTGTTACTCTTTCCACCTCTGCCAGTAGGCCTATACTGTCCCTTTCCAGAAGGTCCAGAAAGGGAATAAAAACATCATCAGAGTAGTCCATATGAGACATCAGTGTCAGTGTCTTCAAGAGATTCTGATTAACCAATCAGAATCTCTTGAAGCATCGAAAATACATTTTGGTACAAAAATAACAAAAACTACGACTTTATTCAGCATTGTCTTCTCTTCCGGGTTTGTTTTTAATCCTCAAATAAAGATTCAAACGGTTATGAATCAGCGCAGCATATATCGATTCATGATTCGGATCGCCAATGTCACGTGATTTCAGCAGTTCGACACACGTGACATTCAGAACAACTTATTTCTTTTTTATTTAGAATACCTACAAATGTCATTTATGTCTTAGTTTTTCAAGAGATTTAAAGCACCGTTTTTGAAGAGTCTGCATGTGCTGGCATGCTCTAGTAGGCTGACGTAAGAACATAGAGCACATACTGAGAAAAATAAGAATTAGTATTCAGGTGCCATGTCTATAATTTATAGCAAAAAATCTAGCATGAATTCGATCTCAAAATAATTCATTAAAAGCAATTATTACTCCACCACCTGCGTGACATCAATAACCAACGTGGTTGAACGAGCGATTTGTGACAATATGGTTTTCAGGATAGCATATATGAGCAGTGAGTTACGTCATTGTAAGGGAAACCCTGGGCAATCTTTCCAAGAAAAACATCAGTTTCTACATAGAGTGCGGATCGGGCCGCATTTTTCTGTCCGAGCCCGGCCCGCGTCCGACAGAGCAGTAACCGAACCCGACCCGAGCCCGACAGGCATTAAAATATTTATGTCCGAGCCCGACAGTTAAAATCTATTTTTTTCCCTCATATACTAATGACAAGTACGTTTGTTTGTGTGGAAAGCCTGCTTTTATTAAGCTACTGTAGGAAGGCATTCTGAAATGTTTACAGACGAGCGCATCAGCACGCACACGGGGCATCAAACGTTACTCAGAGCACAATCAAATAGCCAACTGAAATTAAATGAACAAAGGTCTGCTAAAAATGGCCCAAGCAAACAGAACAAAACATTAACCTAACACAATTGAAATAAATATAATCTTACCAATTTTCTCAAACTGTATGGTTCCTAAACTGCAACATGGGATCTATTTACATAATCTATCCATCAAAGTTTAGGCTAATCGAGGTTTTGCAGAAAAAGGATTGCATCAACTGCGGACGGCTTCAAGGCTGTCCTGCTGCCAGCAGCGCTGAAGTTGCGCTCACTGGAATGACAGGGATGCCGCGGGCAATATGCACGCACGTGTTGCGCGTTGTTGTCACGGCGACATTAACAAATTTCCGCATGCAGGAAGACGGATGTTAGGGTAATATTTTACATTTATTTTAATCACAAAAACAATCCATTGCATCAAGTTAAACAGGCCCATTTGCTACTTGTATAATAAGCAGTTTTAAATTTAAAAGGTTCAATGCCTTATCGAGCTGACGTGACCGAGCCCGACCCGAACCCGAACGTCATTTCAAAATATCTGTCCGAACCCGGCCCGACCCGTCGGAACCCGTCGGGCTCGGGTCGGGTATCCATCCTCTATTTCCACAACAACAAAGAAATGCTAGTTGCAATAGCCTTTGCCACACACTTATGTAAGCTGCAAACCGTTTAGTCTGACAAAGCTGAAGAACAAGTCTAATTTGAACTGGATAATTCCTAAATGATCCTTAAATTAGGTTGCTTTAAAACAATTTCTTGACTAAAACCATTGAGACTTACTAGAAACGGCAAATGACGAAGCACTTTTGGCACAATAACATTATGATATTGTCAGGTTCACACCAACAGATCCACACAAGGGAAAGACAGCTGGAAATTATGTTAAAGACAAACTACAATGACCTGGAAATCACATCATTTGATTTGTGGGGGCACTGCGGTGCAATCGAGAAGGGCTCTTTTTTTTAAAATATAGAACCAAGGATGTCTTAGGCACACGCTTCCCCAAGAAGGTTGGTTTGGGTGGATGGAGAAACCCTGGGAGGAACCAAAACTCAGGGCGAGGCCATCTTCCCCTGACAAATTTAGACCAAAGAATATTAATCTCAGCTAAGTGTAGGATTAACCCAAAGCACAGGTGCAGCTGAGGTGGAGGAGACTCTCACATATATAAGTCTGATGGGTCACAGTACAGGACAGAGAAGACTGAGGAACAACTGAAGACAACAAAACATCTGGTAAGAGCCACTTAAACACGGGTTGATTGCAAACTGCGTTCAAACTGGTATGGACTGCTCATTGACTATGTAACAAATATACAGTGTCGTTCATTTGGGGTCTGTAAGATTTTTTAATGCTTTTTAAAGAAGTCAAGGCTGCATTTATTTGATCAAAAATACAGTAAAATCAGTAATATTGTGAAATGTTATTACAATTTTAAATAATGTTTTCTATTGTGAATACATCGTAAAATGGAATAATTCCTGTGATCAAAGCTGAATTTTCAGCATCATTACTTCAGTGTCACATGATCCTTCAGAAATTATTATTATGCTGATGTATTTTTATTTTCAATGTTGAAATTGGGAACGCCATTGGGGAAATTATCGGGAACAAGTTCTTCAAAAGAACTTAATTTACTTAAAAATAGTTACTTCACACTATAAATGTCTTTACTGTCCAATGTAATCTCTGATGCATTACATTAACTAAAGGATTCAGAATAAAATGAGTCATTAATGCCCTTCTGTGATACCAAATTAATTCAACCGACTGAAAAGAAGCTTCCCACATATCTCTGCTTTCACTCTGTGTTTAATCTCCAGATATCAGCGATGAAGAGCGTTCTCCCAGTGAAGATGTTGGCGGTGTTGGCTCTGGTTCTGCTGGTGTTCAGTGCAACTGAGGGACGGGTTCTCAGTAAATGTGAGCTGAAGGCTCAACTGGACGCGGCTCAGTTTCAGGTCATTCGGGCCATGGGAGAGAAAATGACCGTGGACGATCTCATTGCTAGAAGTCAGTAAAAGATTCATACTCTAGCCATATTTATGAAACATAATGTAGAGATAAAAAAGCCTTGCTCACACCCTTTATTCCCTTTGTTTTGTGGCAGTTGTGTGCAAGGCCAATGGCTCGGGTTTCAACACCAGCTTTGTCAAAGCCATCGCCGCCAAGCCCAAAGAGAACGAGGCCTTTAATAAGACCGGCGCTTTTAGGCAGATGTACGGCGTGTTTCAGCTCAGCGGTCAGCCGGCCTGTGACTCCGGCATGATGCCCTCGCTCAATGTCTGCAACATGAGCTGCTCTGGTGAGAAATCCTGTTTGATCTGTGAATTTCTGGACTTAAAAACGGCCCTCTAAGCATTCCCAGTGAGCCGATTGAATATGGCTTTGATTTTTTTCGGTTTCTTTCAATATAGCTTTGATTGACGATGACATCAGTGATGACATCACCTGCCTGAAGACCGTGATTGGCAGCATGTAAGTAGTACACACACTACGGACACTGCACTGAGCGATTTAGATGTCATTTCACACACTTTTTGTGCAGGATTTACTTTGATTTCACTGATTTAGTGTCACAGTGTGACAAAATCTAAATGTTTTTATTTTGTTATGTTCATCGTCATGTTTCTTAAAGGGATACTTCACCGCTTTTTCATATTAAACTATGTTATTCCCTTAACTAAGCCAAGTTGATACATACCTCTTTCGTCTCAGTGCGTGCTCTTAATCTTTCTGACGCGTGGTGATGATCTGATAGCATTTAGCTTAGCCCATTAAGCCCAGTTCATTCACTATGGTACCAAACAGAGATCAAGATAGAAGCGACCAAACACCTCCACGTTTTTACTATTTAAATACAGTTACACGAATAGTTGAACGATCAAGTATGGTGACACAAATTAAAACGTGGCGCGTTTCTAAGCAGATTAAAAAGGAGAACTATAATGTATGGCGGAATAGCACTTCTGGGAGTACTTTGACTCGGGGCAGTAAAAAGTCCGGCTGGATAATCCTCCCTCACATCTCCCCCTCCCGCTCTCATTTCTGTCAATAGGGGGAGATGTGAGGGAGGATTTTTCAGGGAATATTGAAGTTTTATTACATTCATAACATGTTTTCTTTCTTTCACAGTAAACCTAAACCCAAAAACAAACCCCTTGAAATCACTCTTCCACTTGCAACGTAAGTTTATTAATGTATGACCCTTTATCATTTTATGTATTAAAAAGTGTCACTATTGCCTGTCTTTTTTCACCATGTATAAGAATTATTGCGTATGCTATTTGTAATTTTGCAATCATGTAAACTCATTGCTGTCAATTCAATTAATCATCATTAATTGCATTGAACAAATGTTAGACGCACAGCATTTTACTTTTTGTTGTTAATATTTTATTTTATTTTTGATTTATATAGTTATATACCTCAAATATAACTGCATTAAATGCTAAAAGGCATAATTCACCCAAAAATTTAAATTACACCACAATTGATTTACCCTTAAGCCATCCTAGGTGTGTTAGTCTTTCTTCTTTCAGACAAATACAATCAGAGTTATATTTAAAAAAAAAAAAATCCTGGCTGTTCCAAGCTTTATAATGGCAGTGAATGGCAGCCGAAAATCTGAAGCCCAAAAAAAGTGCATCCATCCATTATAAAAGTGCTCCACACACCTCCAGGGGGTTAATAAAGGCCGTCTGAAGCTAAGAGATGTAAGAAAAATATCCATATTTAACACATTATATAATACAATATCAAGCTTCAGGCAGAGTGCTTTCTGTTTTCAACTTATGAAGAAATTGTGACGCCTCTCGCAGTTCAAAACGCTTTTATTAGTCTGACTAGTTGGGTGTAACTAGTGTAATTAGTTACTGTAGTTTAATTACTTTTCCCTTGAAAAAGTAAAGTAAGGGATTACTCTTATTTTTTGTGTAATTTAGGGTGCGTTCACACTTGTCATGTTTGGTTAGCTTAAAACGAACCCTGGTGCGATTGCTCGGTTAGTGCGGTTCATTTGAACATATGTGAACGCTGCCATACGAACCCTAATGCGCACCAAACAAGCGGACTGAGACCGCTAAAAAGACGGGTCTCGGTCCGCTTCCAAACGAACTCTGGTGCGGTTTGACTGATATATGAACGCAACACGGACCAAAGACATGTAAACGGACCAAAAACCGGACGTATAATGTCACAAGATGCCACGCATAATGCAGCTGATTTGACGACGCGGAAAGATCGATGTATCCAAAATGAGTAACTTTAATGTTAGAGGGCAAACGTGGAGCAACGAGGAAGTGCCTAATCAATAGGCTATTTGGTCAGACGAGCATGTTTCGAAAATGCTAGAAAAAACACACAAAAAGCAAACCTGGCTCTTCTCATCAAAGTTCCCGTGTTGCCCATTATTAGCAGGTACAGACGACAGAACGGCCGTCTCTTTTCTGCACAATGGAGGAAATCCTGGAGGTGTTTTGAATGTTTTGAACATTTTATGAGCTCTTCATGAGTTCTCAGCGGGTAAAAATAATGCCATATGTACACGCATAAAATGCCCGCGTGTAATCCCCACACAGCGTTGTTTTGAATGTTCGGTAAGCAGCTCCTACGTCATATAAGCCGGCCAATCAGGTTGTGACCGTGTCCCTAGGCCTTTGGTTCGGTAACTTTAGGTTCGCTGTTAAAAATGCCAGTGTGAACGCGAAGCGGACCAGGACTATATGTTTTGTTTTTGGTCCGGACCAAACTAACCAAACTAATCGAACTACAAGTGTGAACGCACCCTTAATTAAAGTAACTTCACAAGTAATTGAACTATATACTGTTTATAGACTGTAGAACAATTGTATAAAATACTATAGTGGAATTAACATCACAATTTAAAGTCTAACTTTAAAATGCATATTTTTATGTATCCTTCATTTGTAATGCTTTGTTTGGGTAATAAGAATAACTGATGTAGTTTTATATTATGTATTTGAATGAATTAAAAGGCCATTATTCGCCGGAATTGTCTGAAGCACTTTTATAATGGATGGATGCACTTTTTTGGGCTTCAGATTATGTGCTGCCATTTACTGCTTGTAAGAGCCAGGACATTTTTAATATAACTCTGACTGTATTTGTCTAAAAGAAGAAAGTCATATACACCTAGGATGGCTTGAGGGTGAGTAAATCATGGAGTTATTTTCATTTTTGGTTGAACTATCTATCCCTTTAAGAAATCAAATCCAGCCTGAATGTTTTTTGTGCGTTACAGGTTGAACACTATTTTGGTGCCGGAGTGTCATTTTGTGGTTCCCTCTCGTTATTTCGCCGAGTGTCTGACTGCCACATTACCAACGGCAGCAACACCAGAGATGAATTAAGACAACAGTGTGCTTTTACTCTTCTGATCTGCTGTAAAACATTTGTACCAGTCAACTACATGACCTAATAATACCACTTCTGATGTCCCAGCTGCATGATTTCTGTCAATCTAAAACCACAACAGTACAATGTTCCCATGCAAACTGCTTTGATTGAATGGTAATGATGGTGGTGGGACCAGTGTGAGTTTTGAACAGAAGTGCGTGAATAAACTTTATATTATTGCTATAATGTAAATGTTTGGTGGCATTTTAACTTTGTTGACAATTGTAATAGCTTCAAAATGAGTTTAACACTGGTAGTTTATGAAGAACACTTGCCGGTAGATTTGAAATGTTAATCATTCATAACGGAATGGATACTTATTTTACAATGTAATGTTAAATCATAAAATGTTATCAGTTTCTATGAACAGCACAAACATGTATAAATTTGTAAGCAGCCATAAAAAAGGAAGGCTTTGCTCATGAATAATTAGTGTGATTAAAGGTTGGAAACATGCTGGTAAATAAAGAAAACCTATAAGCACATTGCTTATATTAGCAAATTAATATTCTGTAAACTATGAGTTTACGTCCATGAAAAGTACCAACACAAGTTTGCTTAACTTCAGCCATTAAGTTAATTTAAAACGTTTTTTTAAAAATATTCACAAATAACTGTTAGGCCTATTCATATCGGTCGCGCGTGGTTTCAAAAACAAGACGGAGCGAAACTAAATCATATACGTTAGAACGCGGTATTTAAGTATTTTGAGAGAAAATAATCTTGTGTTATTTATATATGATGTGCTTTACTTTGAAGCTAATGATGATAACACTCCCGAGGCGGTTCACTCGGTCCAGTTTTTACACTTAAAGAGCAAAAAAACTAGCACGAACAGGAGTTGTATTCCAGAAAGCAAGGTTAACTTACCATCACATATCGGTTGATTAACCCAAACCTTGCATACTCGAGGTATGCTGCTTCCAAAACGCGCCTGTGAGTAAGTTCAGATAACTCAGAGTAGCCTGTTCCCGGTTAACACGCAAGACCTTCTCAACAGAGCGAGGAATCGATGATTCACCACAGAAAAAGATGCTGCCATTCTTCTTTTGTTTAATGGCGATCTACCGATCATATCGCCACATATTTGGTGGTTATGCAGTCATTTTTTTCCATGTCTTTATTTAACAATTAATCTTTGCTCACTGAGAATAAGGATTATAATGTTTGTTTGATGCTAATTGGCCTAATTTAATGGAGATCCATGTGCTACTAGATAACAACAAAATAAATATATTTGAATTGAATTAACATTTAAATGTATTTAGACATTTTTTAATTCTAATTCTTTAGAATTAATATATAATATTGTATAATAGGCCTACTTCAGCGATTAGCATATGGCTTAGTATCAGTAGAACCCCCCCCCCCCCCCCCCCCCACCCCCGAGATCAAGAGATTTATGCATTTTATTTCTGGAAAAATTCCTGCCATGAGGGAACCATTTCCACATGTTTTCAACTCGCGCGTGGGGAATGGGAGATCACACTCACAGCACAGCTCGCAGCTGCAGCCTCAGGCATTCATGTTTAAACGGTGAGGCCAGCAGAGCAAAGTAAGTCTTTCAACTTCTCAAACTAATTCCTATGAAAGTTAAGCTTTCAAAGGCATGAACTGAAAACGCGCCAGACTGAACATGCGATGTGAATCTATGCTGCGGGCGCGTTTACCTCAGCTCTCGTCACGAGCTCATGCATGACTGTCAATCTGACTCCTGCAGCGTTTGGGCTGTGAGACTCCCTCAGCGGCTAAATCACATATTAAACAGACACGTTCAGTTTTTAATTGTAGTGTCTGTTCTCTAACTGAACTGATTTTATGAAAATGAACGTGGTCGTGGTGGGAAAGTGATCAGTGATTCAGTAATCTAGTAGGTGGCTTTGGGAGTGGCCTCGTAGGGCAGCGAAGCATTCTGGGAATTGTAGTCTTTCATCCCCATGAGACAAAAATACGTTTTCTGTCTTTTCTTTAGCACCAAATTAAAAAATAATTTCACATTTCTACTACATTGATGACCCAATTTAAATACAGATTCATCTTCCCAGCGCTGAATTCCCCTTTTAATCAGTTACTGCGTCCCAATTCGCCTAATGTTACTTATACTACAACCTAAAAGTATATACTCTTTTTGTGAAGAAAAAGTAGGCTACATACGTTTGAGTTTTTTTACTGTAACTGACAGATTCTGGCCAAAAAAACACAACATAGGAGTGGGTAGGAACAGAAGTCATTTTTCTGGGATCGGGATTTTCCCCCAGTTTTTCACGGGATTGGGATGGGACGAGATTTTTTTTTTTTTTTTTTTTTTTTTTTTTTTGTGGGAGTGAAACGGAAGAGATTTAAAAATACACTCCCGTGTCAGGCAAAGTGTGTAGCAGAAGAGTATGCTTTGGGACATACAAATTTGTCATGGACTCTGTCGCTTAGTTACGTGCATTTTTTTAATTTATTTTTTTACGATTCATTAAAAAGCATTAAATCATCATTCGGCACAAGTCTAACCTGGCAGGGATGGAAAGAACATTTCATTTTTTTTTCCATTAAAATACAGTGACATTAAATTATTCATGTTCTCTTTATTTAATATAATGCACCCATATGCATTCATGCAGTTTTAATAATAGTCATTACCATTCAAATCTTATCGTCTGAAAGCCAAAGATAGTAAACTTCAGTATTTTTTACTTTCTTTATTCAACATACAATATCACGCAATATTAAATATGGTAGTGCTGTAAATGAGTCCTACCTGTCACGTAATTCCTTTCTCTGCCCTTTCTTATCAAATTACCATGATGAGCTATACTGGGACCAACCACCTGGGGGCGATCAAAACGTTTGGCTTCAGTTTTTAACAGAGTGCAGCAGTCTTGCCCTGCGTCCAAATTCGCATTTTATCCATACTAAATAGTATTCGAAAATAATGTTAAAAAGAGTTTTCCAAAGATCGCGAATGGTTTACTATTTCTGGTCTGAATTCGAAGTGCCGATCGACGCATACTCTAATGGCTGATATTACCCACAACCCATTGCGAGCTGGACAAGGATTCAATTAGAACTGCAACGCGGATACAAAGTGTTAAAAAAACTACACTTAGTCCGACGGTTAAGTTTGGCCATTAACTTGATGATGCAAAAACTATGCATCATTTTATTTAAACTGCTAAAACACACGAGGAGAGTCTCTGCATTAAAGACCCACACATGGCAGATAAACGTGCGGCTAAATTTCTCTCAATAAGGTAGGAAATTAAACTGAATGTGGAGGATTTGTGGATCTGTGACGAATGTGACGATGATTGACGGTGATGGGATGCACGTAACTAGTGCTGCCTTCACGTGCTATCGGAAATTGGATAATTACGACTTCTGAAGTCGTTATTACGAGATCATTGCATTTAAGTTTGAAAATGGAGGCGATAAGGAAGTTTGATAAGGAGGCGAATTGTGACACAGCAATGGTTTTGCTTGAGACTAGCCTTCTAAGTGTCTATAGCGTCAAACAAATCATGAGAGGAAGACAAACGATAACACGACTTGAAGCAGCTACTGCGAGCAGCGCCCTCTGTTGGTGGAGTGAACCTGTGCTCTTTGCTTCTCTGCCTTTCTTGTCAAATTGGTGTTATTTTACTTTTGAATGTAACTGGGGCATTGCATGTGACATTTCCAGACAGGTACACCCCCCAAAAAACGGGCACTATCTCTGGAAAGCAGGATATTTGGTCACTCAGTATAGACTGAGTTGTGTTCCCGAGAGGCCTATCTCTGTGTGAAATAAAAGAGCTTGAGTGTGTAGGCGGTTTTTTGACACGGTATGTTAAATATGAAATGTTGCGGTTTGTTTTTCGTTGAACTGGGTGACAGAGCAACTTCTGTAAATAGATTACAATACAATAGTGATATCAGACAGCTGAGAACACACGTAAAGAGCACTTTTAGTCTCAGCGGGGATTGAATGTCATGCACAGGTTATGTGACACCTCAGAGAACCAGATTAGATGCTTAGTTACTAATAAAATACATTTTATATGAGTAGAAATACAGTGCTTTCAATATACATAATATACATAATATACACAAATAAAGCTATTTTTAAAATACAAATTTGCCAAAGCTTTTTTTTAAACCTATTTATTTAAAAAGTGCCATAACTATCATTCATCCAGGACTGTTTACATGCATAAAAGTCTAACTATATATTTTTAAGGTAACATATAGATAATATTTAATAAAAATAAAATATATAGAATAATTTAATATTGAATCATATTTAATTTTTTCACCTTTTAAAGTTGCCTCACTAAATTAAAAATGCATTTCCAAATTGTTTAGCATTATCAGTTACTTTTGGCTTTGATTGCACTCAAAAATCATAGGTGTGATTTGTAATGATGGTAACACCCCGTTTTCATTGCTTTGTCTTCTTCAACTCTGGATTAGCTGAATACTTGTCATCATGACATCTCATGGTTGCAAAACCTGTTCCAGCCCTATATATATAAAACAATGATCTAGGGCTGGTTCTGGTTATGATTGTGAATTATTTAAAATGTAATAATCAGATTATTAATAAAAGGACATTGCATTGTTTTAAAGTGGCTTGACAGAGAAGACAGTCCACCCTGAATACTGATCCTCCAAAAAAACACAACAAACCCCCAGCCAAAACCTGTTGATTTGGACAATTAATTAAATTAAATAGAAATAACGATTTCCAGATTGCTCAAATTCAATTAAACTCAACAATGTTACTAGAAGAAACCTGAAAACAAAAATTAGTGCTTTAAAACTCCACAAGATGTTTAGTTAGGGAAGATGCAGGATGAAACCTTGGGAGGAACCAAAACTCAAAGGGAGAGCCCATCATATTCTGGTTGATTCATGTTTTTTTTTTTTTTTAAACATTAAAAAAATCTCAGTATTAATGGTATGAATCAACAGCACAGGTGCAGCTGCAGGTGGAGGCGACTCTATCATATATAAGTCTGAAGGGTCACAGACAGAGAAGACTGAGGAACATCTGAAGACTCATTCATCTGTATCTCCAACCACAACATCTGGTAAGAGATTTAATCATACTATTGGTTAAGAAAGTGTTTGTATTTGGCTCGATTGAGTTTTGGTGGTTAGTTGTAAAACTATTTATCCATTTCTTATAGCTAATACAGCTCTGGAAAAAAATTGAGAAATTGAGAAATCAATGTTAAGTGGTCTCTTCATTTTTTCCAGAGCTTTACATATAGTAAAAATTACAAATAATAATATCTACATATTATTTTCTCGTTAGCATGATTATGTTATATTTTATTTCATAATTCCACTTAAAATGGTGAATTATTTTTCCCTTGGTTTTATTTCTAGAGATATGCTCTTGTCATTTTGCATCCTATCATCTGGAATGTAAAAGCAGTTCACCAAGTAAATTGTGTTTAATCTCCAGATCATCAGAGATGAAGTGTGTTCTTCCAGTGAAGATGTTGGTGGTGTTGCCTCTGGTTCTGTTGGTGTTCAGTGTGTGTGAGTCTTACCAGCCCCCTGGTTCACTTCTAAAACCACTTCTAAGACCTCCAATCAAACTGCCTAGTTTCTTCACCGTGGCACAGAAAACCTTCAAATCCACCACAATATCCACCTCAAAGCCAACCTCCACCTCAAGCCCCGCCTCAACTTATCCGGCAACTTCCACCACAAGCTCCACCGCAACATCCACCTTAACCTCCACTTCAAGCTCCACCTCGATAGCCACCGAAACCTCCACAAGACCCACCGAAACCTCCACCACAAGACCCGACAAATCTCCCATCAAGTCTCCCGACGAGTCTCCCATCAAGTCCCCCGAGAAGACTCCCATCAAGTCTCCGGATGAGTCTCCCATCAAGTCCCCCGAGAAGACTCCCATCAAGTCTCCGGATGAGTCTCCCATCAAGTCCCCCGAGAAGACTCCCATCAAGTCTCCGGATGAGTCTCCCATCAAGTCTCCCGAGAAGACTCCCATCAAGTCTCCCGAGAAGTCTCCCATCAAGTTTCCCGACGAGTCTCCCATCAAGTCTCCCGATGAGTCTCCCATCAAGTCCCCCGAGAAGACTCCCATCAAGTCTCCCGACGAGTCTCCCATCAAGTCTCCCGACGAGTCTCCCATCAAGTCTCCCGATGAGTCTCCCATCAAGTCCCCCGAGAAGACTCCCATCAAGTCTCCCGACGAGTCTCCCATCAAGTCTCCTGAGAAGTCTCCCATCAAGTTTCCCGACGAGTCTCCCATCAAGTCTCCCGACGAGTCTCCCATCAAGTCTCCCGACGAGTCTCCCATCAAGTCTCCCGAGAAGACTCCCATCAAGTCTCCCGATGAGTCTCCCATCAAGTCTCCCGACGAGTCTCCCATCAAGTCCCCCGAGAAGACTCCCATCAAGTCCCCCGAGAAGACTCCCATCAAGTTTCCCGACGAGTCTCCCATCAAGACTCCCGACGAGTCTCCCATCAAGTCTCCCGATGAGTCTCCCATCAAGTCCCCCGAGAAGACTCCCATCAAGTCTCCCGACGAGTCTCCCATCAAGTCTCCTGAGAAGTCTCCCATCAAGTTTCCCGACGAGTCTCCCATCAAGTCTCCCGACGAGTCTCCCATCAAGTCTCCCGACGAGTCTCCCATCAAGTCTCCCGAGAAGACTCCCATCAAGTCTCCCGATGAGTCTCCCATCAAGTCTCCCGACGAGTCTCCCATCAAGTCCCCCGAGAAGACTCCCATCAAGTCCCCCGAGAAGACTCCCATCAAGTCTCCCGATGAGTCTCCCATCAAGTCCCCCGAGAAGACTCCCATCAAGTCTCCCGATGAGTCTCCCATCAAGTCTCCCGACGAGTCTCCCATCAAGTCTCCCGACGAGTCTCCCATCAAGTCTCCCGAGAAGTCTCCCATCAAGTCTCCCGACGAGTCTCCCATCAAGTCTCCCGAGAAGTCTCCCATCAAGTCTCCCGAGAAGTCTCCCATCAAGTCTCCCAAGAAGTCTCCCATCAAGACTCTTATCAAGTCTCCCCACAAGCTTCCTCACAAACTTCTTCACAAGGTTCTTCAAAAGCTTCCCCACAAGCCTCACCATAACATCCACGTTTAAGCTCCACCACAGGCCCCATCCCAATCTCCACTCACCTGCAGGATAATAAAATGAACAAATAGTAATTTATGAGGGCTCATATTTTTCCCTGACATCCACTTAATGTTAGTAAACCTTTGTGTTTGTTTGTTTTGGGTTTTTCTCTGATATAATGATATGGTGTGTTCAATGTATCGTCTGTATGTATAATGAGTTATTTCATGTTTCATTCCATTTCAATAAATGCAAAGCAACATCAACACATTTGCATTCATCTGTAAATATATGTAGGTTGAGGTTTACAATTAAAACAATAAAATGAAATGCAAAAACCCATACCAGCGCAACATGAAGAGGGTGGGTCCATTAGTGCATATAGTAGTGCAACGCAGATTGCGTGATTCATAAATAATTGTGCAGTAAGACTTACAATAAAATTGAAGAACATCTTTGATTGTAATGAAGAAGAAAAAAAAACCTTATGAAAGCGGATTAGCACCCAGAACCTTTGACACAGTTTAACAAAAGTTATACCACCAGAGCACTGGGGATTTAAATATCAACCGAGATCTATATATTTATTCACTAATACGAAGAATCTCGAGTCTAATAATATATTTGACACAAATTAATGCAAATATTGTTTGCAAATATTCCCAAAAGGACTATTTTTCAACTAGAATTAGACCTAGAATTTTGTTCACTGTTCTGTTTCTTTATGCTTTATAAAAAATATTATTATTATTATTATTATTATTTTACATACCTTGCCCCCCCTCCCCATGTTCAAGACATGGTTATGGCCTAGTGTACCAATTTTAATCTCAACCTACTTCCTACTTGACATAGTTGGTTACAAACTAACTAGCCTACTTTTTTTTGTTGATACAGAACAAAGCAAAATCTTGCATCATTCTGCTCAGGTTTTCGTACCGAAGTGGACACATAAAGACCTCTAATGTAATTATTTTAACACAGTTCTCCTCCCAGCATTGTCAGCCTGTCCATCATCTTTTTATGATGTAGTCTCGAGGTGTCACATTACATGTACTTGACATCCAATCCCTTCAGACACAAAAACACTTTTTCTGATGTTACTGTCTGCACAAAACTTCATTGTCTTAATTTCTTGAATCTGTGCTCTGAAAGCCAAACCGTAACACTATACAGAACATAAAGTGACATAAAACCTCCTACATACTGACACACAACCCTTCAAACTCTTACTTCACACAAGCCACTGACGTATTCGAGGTTTAACAGACGGCCGTCTCAGGGGAACAAGTGGCTCTATATCTACACATTCGGCTCATCTACTCACAATCACTCCCGGTAAGAGAAACACTCAGAGATCATGGGAATCCATCCAGGCATGAAGATGTTGGCAGCTGTGGTTGTTTTATTCCTGGCGGTCGGTGTCAGTGACAGCGTGATTCTCAATAAATGTGAGCTGAAGCAGAATCTTCAAGCAGGCCTTGCACTGTCTCCGAATATGACCGACATGCTGGCGCAGAGTAAGTCTACATCCACAGCTTAATATCTGACGTGAGATACCGAACACTGATGCCTCTGTAGATTAATATAGTTAATATTGTTTTACAGTTTGCAGGTGAGCATATTGATTTTGGTCACTTATGGAAAAGTGTGGCTGTGATTTTCTTCTAAAATGACCTTTTAAGTTTTACCGAATAAAAAGGACGTTAACTGTAACGATAATGATAAAGATATCACTTCGTTTCCAAAAGAGTTTTTTTCTGCAGTGAACTTCTGCGGTGAACTAACAGCCAACCAGAACTGCTTGAGCATTTTAAACAACAGTTTTTTTTAAACTACAGGCAAAAAGATTTTAAACTTTTTATTCTTACAATTCCGATTTATAAAGTCAGAATTGCGAGATGTTAAAGTCTGAATAAGTCAGAATTGCAAGTTTGCATCTCACAATTCTGACTTTATATCTCACAATTCTGACTTTATATCTTACAATTCTGACTTTATATCTTACAATTCTGACTTTATATCTTGCAATTCTGACTTTATATCTTACAATTCTGACTTTATATCTTGCAATTCTGACTTTGTGCAAATCTGACTTTATATCTTGCAATTCTGACTTTGTCGCAATTCTGACTTTATATCTCGCAATTCTGACTTTATATCTCTCAATTCTGACTTTATATCTCTCAATTCTGACTTTATATCTCGCAATTCTGACTTTATATCTTACAATTCTGACTTTATATCTTGCAATTCTGACTTTGTCGCAATTCTGACTTTATATCTCGCAATTCTGACTTTGTCGCAATTCTGACTTTATATCTCGCAATTCTGACTTTGTCTCAATTCTGACTTTATATCTTGCAATTCTGACTTTATATCTCTCAATTCTGACTTTATATCTCGCAATTCTGACTTTGTCTCAATTCTGACTTTATATCTCTCAATTCTGACTTTATATCTTGCAATTCTGACTTTATATCTCTCAATTCTGACTTTATATCTTGCAATTCTGACTTTGTCGCAATTCTGACTTTATATCTCGCAATTCTGACTTTGTCGCAATTCTGACTTTATATCTCGCAATTCTGACTTTATATCTTGCAATTCTGACTTTATATCTCTCAATTCTGACTTTATATCTCGCAATTCTGACTTTATATCTCTCAATTCTGACTTTATATCTCGCAATTCTGACTTTATATCTTACAATTCTGACTTTATATCTTGCAATTCTGACTTTGTCGCAATTCTGACTTTGTCGCAATTCTGACTTTATATCTCGCAATTCGGACTTTGTCGCAATTCTGACTTTATATCTCGCAATTCTGACTTTATATCTCGCAATTCGGACGTTGTTGCAATTCTGACTTTATATCTCGCAATTCTGACTTTGTCGCAATTCTGACTTTATATCTCGCAATTCTGACTTTATATCTCGCAATTCTGACTTTATATCTCGCAATTCTGACTTTATATCTCGCAATTCTGACTTTATATCTCGCAATTCTGACTTTATATCTTACAATTCTGACTTTATATCTTATAATTCTGACTTTATATCTTGCAATTCTGACTTTGTCGCAATTCTGACTTTATATCTCGCAATTCTGACTTTATATCTCACAATTCTGACTTTATATCTTACAATTCTGACTTTGTCGCAATTCTGACTTTATATCTCGCAATTCTGACTTTATATCTCACAATTCTGACTTTATATCTCTCAATTCTGACGGCCCCACTTTATATTAGGTGGCCTTAAGTACTATGTACTTACATCAAAAAATAAGTACAATGTACTTACTGTGTTCAAATTGTATTGCAAAGCAGCTTTACTGATATTGAGATGGGATACATGTAAAGTTAGGGACAGGTGTGGTGGTGTGGGTCATTTTAAGGGTAGGGTTAGGTGTAAGGGAAGTGCCAACTGTGTAATTACAAATGTAACTACAGAAATTAATTACAGACGTAATTACATGCAGGTATTTTTTTAAATATAAGTACAATGTAAAAACATGTATGTACACAATAAGTGCATTGTATCAAATGATAAATTAAAATGTTAGTACATAGTAGTTAAGGCCACCTAATATAAAGTGGGTCCATTCTGACTTTATATCTCGCAATTCTGACTTTATATCTCACAATTCTGACTTTATATCTCACAATTCTGACTTTATATCTTGCAGTTCTGACTTTGTCGCAATTCTGACTTTATATCTTACAATTCTGACTTTATATCTTGCAATTCTGACTTTGTCGCAATTCTGACTTTATATCTCGCAATTCTGACTTTGTCGCAATTCTGACTTTATATCTCGTAATTCTGACTTTGTCACAATTCTGACTTTATATCTTGCAATTCTGACTTTGTCGCAATTCTGACTTTATATCTCGCAATTCTGACTTTGTCGCAATTCTGACTTTATATCTCACAATTCTGACTTTATATCTCACAATTCTGACTTTATAACTCGTAATTCTGACTTTATATCTCGCAATTCTGACTTTATATCTTACAATTCTGACTTTATATCTTGCAATTCTGACTTTGTCGCAATTCTGACATTATAGCTTACAATTCTGACTTTGTCGCAATTCTGACTTTATATCTCGCAATTCTGACTTTATATCTTACAATTCTGACTTTATATCTCGCAATTCTGACTTTATATCTCTCAATTCTGACTTTATATCTCGCAATTCTGACTTTATATCTTACAATTCTGACTTTATATCTTGCAATTCTGACTTTGTCGCAATTCTGACATTATAGCTTACAATTCTGACTTTGTCGCAATTCTGACTTTATATCTCGCAATTCTGACTTTATATCTTACAATTCTGACTTTATATCTCGCAATTCTGACTTTATATCTCTCAATTCTGACTTTATATCTCGCAATTCTGACTTTATATCTTACAATTCTGACTTTATATCTTGCAATTCTGACTTTGTCGCAATTCTGACATTATAGCTTACAATTCTGACTTTGTCGCAATTCTGACTTTATATCTCGCAATTCTGACTTTATATCTTACAATTCTGACTTTATATCTCGCAATTCTGACTTTATATCTCACAATTCTGACTTTATATCTTACAATTCTGACTTTATATCTTGCAATTCTGACTTTGTCACAATTCTGACTTTATATCTTACAATTCTGACTTTATATCTTGCAATTCTGACTTTGTCACAATTCTGACTTTATATCTCGCAATTCTGACTTTGTCACAATTCTGACTTTATATCTTGCAATTCTGACTTTGTCGCAATTCTGACTTTATATCTCGCAATTCTGACTTTGTCGCAATTCTGACTTTATATCTCACAATTCTGACTTTATATCTCACAATTCTGACTTTATATCTCGCAATTCTGACTTTATATCTCGCAATTCTGACTTTATATCTTACAATTCTGACTTTATATCTTGCAATTCTGACTTTGTCGCAATTCTGACATTATAGCTTACAATTCTGACTTTGTCGCAATTCTGACTTTATATCTCGCAATTCTGACTTTATATCTTACAATTCTGACTTTATATCTCGCAATTCTGACTTTATATCTCGCAATTCTGACTTTATATCTCGCAATTCTGACTTTATATCTCACAATTCTGACTTTATATCTTGCAATTCTGACTTTATATCTCTCAATTCTGACTTTATAGCTTACAATTCTGACTTTGTCGCAATTCTGACTTTATATCTTACAATTCTGACTTTATATCTCGCAATTCTGACTTTATATCTCGCAATTCTGACTTTATATCTTACAATTCTGACTTTATATCTTGCAATTCTGACTTTATATCTTACAATTCTGACTTTATATCTTACAATTCTGACTTTATATCTCGCAATTCTGACTTTATATCTTACAATTCTGACTTTATATCTTGCAATTCTGACTTTGTCGCAATTCTGACTTTATATCTCGCAATTCTGACTTTATATCTCGCAATTCTGACTTTATATCTCGCAATTCTGACTTTATATCTTACAATTCTGACTTTATATCTTGCAATTCTGACTTTGTCGCGATTCTGACATTATAGCTTACAATTCTGACTTTATATCTCGCAATTCTGACTTTATATCTTACAATTCTGACTTAATATCTTGCAATTCTGATTTTGTCACAATTCTGACATTATAGCTTACAATTGTGACTTTATATCTTGCAATTCTGACTTTGTCGCTGTTCTGACATTATAGCTTACAATTCTCACTTTATATCTTGCAATTCTGACTTTATATCTCGCAATTCTGACTTTATATCTCTCAATTCTGACTTTATATCTCACAATTCTGACTTTATATCTCTCAATTCTGACTTTATATCTCTCAATTCTGACTTTATATCTCTCAATTCTGACTTTATATCTCACAATTCTGACTTTATATCTCGCAATTCTGACTTTATATCTCTCAATTCTGACTTTATATCTCACAATTCTGGCTTTATATCTCGCAATTCTGACTTTATATCTCTCAATTCTGACTTTATATCTCACAATTCTGACTTTATATCTCGCAATTCTGACTTTATATCTCTCAATTCTGACTTTATATCTCACAATTCTGACTTTATATCTCTCAATTCTGACTTTATATCTCGCAATTCTGACTTTATATCTCACAATTCTGACTTTATATCTCGCAATTCTGACTTTATATCTCTCAATTCTGACTTTATATCTCACAATTCTGACTTTATATCTCGCAATACTGACTTTATATCTCTCAATTCTGACTTTATATCTCGCAATTCTGACTTTATATCTCACAATTCTGACTTTATATCTCGCAATTCTGACTTTATATCTCGCAATTCTGACTTTATATCTCACAATTCTGACTTTATATCTCGCAATTCTGACTTTATATCTTACAATTCTGACTTAATATCTTGCAATTCTGATTTTGTCACAATTCTGACTTTATATCTCACAATTCTGACTTTATATCTCGCAATTCTGACTTTATATCTTACAATTGTGACTTTATATCTTGCAATTCTGACTTTGTCGCTGTTCTGACATTATAGCTTACAATTCTCACTTTATATCTTGCAATTCTGACTTTATATCTCGCAATTCTGACTTTATATCTCTCAATTCTGACTTTATATCTCACAATTCTGACTTTATATCTCGCAATTCTGACTTTATATCTCTCAATTCTGACTTTATATCTCTCAATTCTGACTTTATATCTCACAATTCTGACTTTATATCTCGCAATTCTGACTTTATATCTCTCAATTCTGACTTTATATCTCTCAATTCTGACTTTATATCTCGCAATTCTGACTTTATATCTCTCAATTCTGACTTTATATCTCACAATTCTGACTTTATATCTCGCAATTCTGACTTTATATCTCTCAATTCTGACTTTATATCTCGCAATTCTGACTTTATATCTCTCAATTCTGACTTTATATCTCTCAATTCTGACTTTATATCTCTCAATTCTGACTTTATATCTCGCAATTCTGACTTTATATCTCTCAATTCTGACTTTATATCTCTCAATTCTGACTTTATATCTCGCAATTCTGACTTTATATCTCTCAAGTCTGACTTTATATCTCGCAATTCTGACTTTATATCTCTCAATTCTGACTTTATATCTCGCAATTCTGACTTTATATCTCTCAATTCTGACTTTATATCTCACAATTCTGACTTTATATCTCGCAATTCTGACTTTATATCTCTCAATTCTGACTTTATATCTTGCAATTCTGACTTTATATCTCGCAATTCTGACTTTATATCTCGCAATTCTGACTTTATATCTCTCAATTCTGACTTTATATCTCACAATTCTGACTTTATATCTCGCAATTCTGACTTTATATCTCGCAATTCTGACTTTATATCTCACAATTCTGACTTTATATCTCGCAATTCTGACTTTATATCTCTCAATTCTGACTTTATATCTCGCAATTCTGACTTTATATCTCGCAATTCTGACTTTATATCTCTCAATTCTGACTTTATATCTCGCAATTCTGACTTTATATCTCGCAATTCTGACTTAATATCTCACAATTCTGACTTTCTCGCAATTCTGACTTTATATCTCGCAATTCTGACTTTATATCTCACAATTTTGACTGTTGCAGTTCTGACTTTGTCACAGTTCTGACTTTATAACTTGCAATTCTGACTTTATATCACGCAATTCTGATTTATATCTTGCAATCCTGACTTTGTCGCAGTTCTGACTTTATATCTGTCAATTCTGACTTTGTCACAATTCTGAATTACAATTGTGAGATTAAAAAGTCACAATTATCTTTTAAAAAGTTATATTCTCTGGTGGAAACCAGCTGAGACTGCGGCTTGACAGAACTGCAGCGCAGGCTTTGAATAAACAGAACAGTATCGTGCGTTGGTGTGGATGCTATTGGTTGTTACCATTTATCGTTCTTGTTGTAAACAGGCCTAATCGGAAACTCTCTTTTACAGTTGTGTGTCACGTCAATCTGACGTCTAACTTCAATACCAGCGCCATTAAGACGATCAGTGAGCCTCAAAAGCCAGATGAAAATCGAGGTCCTCGTAAAGGCAGGTTTGTCAGGAGCCAAGGAAAAAATAAAGGAAAGTGGAAAGTGGAAAGTGGCGAGGACAAAGATGAGTACTGGACCTTTTATGGTTTGTTCCAGCTTAGTGACGAAGTGGCGTGCAGCTCCTCTCGAGGTCATTCACTGAACCTCTGCGGACTGACCTGCGACAGTGAGTATATTCACTTTTACTAACACAGATGCTCTATATTCGTATTCATATTATATTTATATTCAGATATGTCATCAAAAATGACAGTAAAGGCATTCGTGATGTTACAAAAACACATTTGGTCAGAACCTCCAGTAAATTACGTGTTCTTTTGTTTAGTTTGTCTGTTCGGAAACATGCAATCTTTGTTTGGAAAAGAAAGAAAAAAAGTGATTCTCAATTTATTTAGAAAGCTAGTGGTTTCCACAAAAATATGAAGCAGTTTAAATATTGATAATTACCTGAAATGTTTATTAAACATGAATCATATTAGAATGATTTCTGAAGGATCATTGTTTTGAGGCTTTTAAAAATGACTAAAGCTAAACTAAACTATCATTAAAGCAACTAAAAAATGAGGAGTGCCTTAAAGCTCTCTAAATTACAGGCAATATGGATTAGCCCCTCCAGAAATCTAATTTACTCTGTTATAATTTTCCATTCATGTTCGCTAGTTTTTTGTTTTTGTTTTTTTTTTAAGTTTTTTTTTCGTGTTATGTTATTGTTTTCTTGTTTGCAATATGCTGCTTGGTTGTATTATTAATGTCTGTCATTGATCATTTTAATGTCAATTTGTTATTTGAAATAATTCAATAACATTTTTTTTTAAATCTGAAGGATCATGTGACTTTGAAGACTGGAGTAGTGATGCTGAAAATTCAGCTTTGATCACATGAATAAATTATGTTAAATATATTTGAATAGAAATAGGAATTGTGATATTTCACAATATTAGTGTTTTTACTTAGTTTTTTATATGCAGCCTTGATGAGCAGAAGAAGATATATATAGTATTTATTTGTGTGTACACTCTTAAATGCATGTGATTTTTCTTTTTTCTTTCTCAGAGCTGCTTGATGATAACATCAGTGATGACTTGGCCTGTGTGCAGGTCATTATAAATAAAATGTGAGTAAAATTGCTTTTAATAATACACATAAATGTCAGAAAATACTATTATTGTATAAAGCTAGTATTTTCACATCTCTAGTGTGGTGTGCTTTAACAATATTCATTCAAATATTCATGAAATGTGTTTGTAGATGTTTGAATTATTATTAATTTTGCACTGTAGTGTGAACATTTATTCCACATAGAAATTATATTAGTAGTAAATCCTCATAAGGCAGGCGAGTGTGTGTCCTGAAACTGTGTTCATCTGACTATAACAGGACTACAGTGATTTCTGACCGTAAAGCTGCTAAACGCATCCACAAAATGTAAGCATAAAACACATGTTTAACAACTAATATAATACAGCAATTAATGAAAAACATGAATGCATTGCCATTTACTGTTGTTGAATGCAAAACGGATACCCTATAGCCACTGTGGATAATTTCGGTTCTTAAAAAGCACTGCAGTCTTTAATGTCCGGGTCTTTCCTTTGACAGGATCTCATTGCTCTACCAGCCGGAGTGCGCCACTGCAAAGGCCTCTACCTACTTCCTTGACTGTCCATAAACCTGAGCTTTACACTTCTTGATTTGAACACTGAAACTTGACATGCCCTGCTTTAGTTTTACATTTATGTACTTTACTTTAGACAACAAATCCTAGCACAGGTAGCTTGTGTGTCTTCGAGTCATTAAATCCTTTTGAAACGCAGTGTTGTGCTCATGAATTTCATTCATTCAAACATTATGTGGTGTAAAACATATGGCTTTTGAGAAGGTGTGTAAAAGATTTGGTGGTTGGTTTGTCGAATGACGAATTGGTGGTTCTTTTATTGGCTAATCTGTGGTTCAGATGAGTAAAATACGGTATTTTTGACACACTTTGTGTTACGCAGTAGCTATTGCGTGGGCAATGTGTTTGTTAACGAATGGACTGTGACACGGAAATAAATGACACCCTTATTTTTTAGTAATTGGATAGTACTTGGATAATAATAATAAAACACAAAAATAAATATGTAGTTTTTATTAATCTGTTCCACATTCATCACAAAATGTGCCTGCATTATATCAACACCATTAGATGTGTCAGATATTTAATATACTATTAATATTGACAAATCCAGCCTCTCTCTCTCTCTCTCTCTCTCTCTCTGTCTCTCTCTCTCTCTCTCTCTCTCTCTCTCTCTCTCTCTCTCTCTCTCTCTCTCTCTCTCTCTCTCTCTCTCACACACACACATACACACACACTTGACTCCCCATAGGCACAATGGTTTTTATACTGTACACACCATATATCTGCTTGTATACACTAACCCTAAACCTACCCATCACACAACACTTTCTGCATTTTTATATTTTCATAAGAACTCATTCTGTGTGATTTATAAGCTTTTATATGTACACATGGGGACCTCAATTTACATGAGTCCACTCTCACTGCACACACACACTAACAGGCACACACATTTGCACTTGTATACACTCACCTAAAGGATTATTAGCAACACCTGTTTAATTTCTCATTAATGCAATTATCTAATCAACCAATCACATGGCAGTTGCTTCAATGCATTTAGGGCTGTGGTCCTGGTCAAGACACTCTCCTGAACCCCAAACTGAATGTCAGAATGGGAAAGAAAGCTGATTTAAGCAATTTTGAGCGTGGCATGGTTGTTGGTCCCAGACGGGCCGGTCTGAGTATTTCACGATCTGCTCAGTTACTGGGATTTTCACACACAACCATTTCTAGTGTTTCTAAAGAATGGTGTGAAAAGGGAAAACCATCCAGTATGCGGCAGTCCTGTGGGCGAAAATGCCTTATGGATGCTCGAGGTCAGAGGAGAATGGGCCGACTGATTCAAGCTGATAGAAGAGCAACTTTGACTGAAATAACCACTCGTTACAACCGAGGTATGCAGCAAAGCATTTGTGAAGCCACAACATGCACAACCTTGAGGCGGATGGGCTACAACAGCAGAAGACCCCACCGGGTACCACTCATCTCCACTACACATAGAAAAAAGAGGCTACAATTTGCACAAGCTCACAAAATTGGACAGTTGAAGACTGGAAAAATGTTGCCTGGTCTGATGAGTCTCGATTTCTGTTGAGACATTCAGATGGTAGAGTCAGAATTTGGCGTAAACAGAATGAGAACATGGATCCATCATGCCTTGTTACCACTGTGCAGGCTGGTGGTGGTGGTGTAATGGTGTGGGGGATGTTTTCTTGGCACACTTTAGGCCCCTTAGTGCCATATGGGCATCGTTTAAATGCCACGGCCTACCTGAGAATTGTTTCTGGCCATGTCCATCCATTTATGACCCCATGTACCCATCCTCTGATGGCTACTTCCAGCAGGATAATGCACCATGTCACAAAGCTCGAATCATTTCAAATTGGTTTCTTGAACATGACAATGAGTTCACTGTACTAAAATGGCCGCCACAGTCACCAGATCTCAACCCAATAGAGCATCTTTGGGATGTGGTGGAACGGGAGCTTCGTGCCCTGGATGTGCATCCCACAAATCTCCATCAACTGCAAGATGCTCTCCTATCAATATGGGCCAACATCTCTAAAGAATGCTTTCAGCACCTTGTTGAATCAATGCCACGTAGAATTAAGGCAGTTCTGGAGGCGAAAGGGGGCCAAACACAGTGTTAGTATGGTGTTCATAATAATCCTTTAGGTGAGTGTATAATATATAAAGCTTTTTCAGTTAATGATGCACTATGACATGGCATGCAGGCAAATAAGTGCAGTGACACTTAGTGGTCTTTAATGTGGTCTTTATTAAAAAATACTTTAGAAGACTACATGACTGATGACTATAATGCAAAACCTGTCAGGACTGTGCTTTATGTTTGAATGCAAACCAGGACTGATGCAGTCATGCAGATATAAGAAATGACGTGTTAATAGACTGATTAACTGTTAAAACGTGTGTCTAACTAGGCAGTATTTCAAAGTAAAACACATGGTGATTACTTCCTGAAAACACGTAGCCTACTACTGTAAATACTGTACAAGCTCAAAGATGTACTCTCATGACAATGTATAATACATTGCTTTAATTCAAAACTAACATGAATATCGAGATATCTTTTTTATTCTGTGTATGGTTTTATTATCTTACAGTATAAAAGACCCTGCCAAATTCAGTTAAGATGTCTATAGGGAGGACCGGGGCTAATTGTCACACTTTCTTTACTCAAGTGTATATTTTTCACTTGAGGTATATTTTTAGAAAGATAACTTAGGCACAACATAACTTAAAGGGATAGTTCACCCAAAAATGACCCTATTACTTCCGTCTGGTAAGGTCAAACTGGCGCGATCATATTTATATATATATGACGCTAGATGAGATTCGCCTGGATATGAGGTAAAAAAAAACAAAAAACATAAATACTGCTGTGTTTCTCACAGAATCCGATCGGTTCGTGTCTTAAGACATCAATGTGTCGTCTAGCCTGACAAGCCGGACCCACATCAAGATGTTTGGTCTGGAAACTCACCATTGACGGCTCAATCCGAGGGGCGGATAAACGGTTGTCTTTCAAACTCCCTCTGCACGCGATAGGATAGCGCTACACCAACCAGAGCAACGAAGGTGAAACAGAGCTTGTTGACAGATTAAACATTCGCCGTATCCGGTCGGCTAAACTCCAAACACATCTTCCCTTTTTAAGAATGACTTCAGTGCCGTTCTTTGTTCTTTTCTCAGAGAAAAGCTTAACTCCAAGTCTTCCAGTCGCGGTCAAAGCTGATTCGAAAGACCGGTGCCATTCGCCAGTTTCTGTGTTTACTAGAAGCACGCAAACGCAACTCGGCCGTCGTCATTATGGCCCCGCCCACCGACTCTATACACGATGTGATAGGCCCGTCCAGATTTAGAGGAATACAGCTCAGAAGGGTATTGAGAGTTCCTAGACGACACTTGCGGGCAGATTAAATTTGCTGCCGCTAGATGTGTCGTCAGGAGCAGCAGGGTTTTTGTGCATGTTGTCTAACCGTGCGTTCACACCGCCGCCGGCGAGAGCGTCAAAATTCGCTCTTGCCACCCCGCCAATGACGCTGTAGAAAGCTTTGTGGACGCGCTGCCACTCTGACGTAGATCGAATGATTTTTCTTTTTTTAAACTGTATTTAAAGAGGCCGCAAATCAAACAAGCATGTTGATGGATAGACTGACCACAAGTAGGGAATAAATTAACTTCATGAAATCATTTAAATGTGCAAGAAAGAATGAATTGCATACCCGCTGAACAACAAGCGTTCTAACGCCTATAAAATAGTGTTGTGCGACTTCTACACAACAAATTACACATCACTATGAATGATCTCGTCATAAATGATAGGAAAACCCGCACTCAACTTCTCTTATATTTTGCTTTCTCGCCGGAGCTCGCCGCCCGGCTCCCATTGAAAATGAATGACTTCCGGGCCAACTTGCCGCTCTTGCCGCCGGCGGTGTGAACGCACAGTAAGTATGCTTTTTTTACCCTCATAGAGTTGTACCATCACCCTCGTAGACCCATTCACATGCATTATGACTGGCAGACTTCAACGGTTGGAATTAAAAATCTTCATTTGTGTTCTACTGAAGAAACAAACACGCCTACATGTTGGATGCACTGGGGGTCAGCAGATAAACATCACATTTTCATTTTTGGGTGAACTATCCCTTTAACCTTTTTCTTTGCAATATTTTTATTTATTTTTAGTTTAACAGACAACCATAAAATAAGCATGTGTGTATACACTCTAAAAATGCTGGGTTAAAAACAACCCAAATTGGGTTAAAAATGGACAAACCCAGCAATTTGGTTGGTTTATCTCAGTGAATATTAAATGTTAAATGTTTGCTTAAAATAACCCAAGTGCTGGGTTAAAATAACCCAATAGCTGGGTTTGTCCATTTTTAACCCAAATCGGGTTGTTTTTAACCCAGCATTTTTTAGACTGTAGCCCACGTTAGCCCTTGTGAGTTGTGACATCTTCTGTGTGTGACAACGAGCCCCGGTGTTTCTATAGTAGTCTTCTCTCAGACAAACTCCCCGCTCGCCTTAAGCTCCGGACACAGTTTGGCTTCGAGGTCTTCGATCTTGACGGACTCGACGTCTTTGCCGCTGCTGAGGCTGGCGGCGCGCGTTATCTTCGTCAGCGTTTCCTCGTAGGGCGGCGGGAGGTAGACCATGAGCAAGACCCCGTCAGACATGTCCGAGCTCGTGCTGTTTAGCCGCTCCGCGTTCCCGGTGAGTGACGACAGAATATCTGCGTTGCGCTCCGGGTCCTGCAGGTCTAGTGAGATGATGTTGCACAGTCCGAGCTTGCTCTGTCTGAATCTCCGGTAAAGAAGGACAAACGCGATGCCAAACACGACGAGCGTGACAAACGGGAGAACAATATACAGGATTAGCTCCGATTTCCCGTTGTTTTCTGTCGAAAGCACATTCCAGTGGTAACCCTATAAAGAGACGAAAAGAACATGATCTTTAATATGAACATTTGCATTGAAATGCCTGCATTAAAAAAAAACTTAGGAACACACATTAAGAAATCCCCACAACACAATGGAAGCAAGCCACAAAACAACAAAATCGCCACAACACAACAAAATCGCCACAACTCAACGAAAAAAAGCCACAACACAACGAAAACAAGCCACAACACAGCGAAAACAAGCCACAACACAACGGAAACAAGCCACAACACAACAAAATCGCCACAACACAACGAAAAAAAGCCACAACACAACGGAAACAAGCCACAACACAGCGAAAACAAGCCACAACACAGCGGAAATAAGCCACAACACAGCGGAAACAAGCCATAACACAACGGAAACAAGCCACAACACAACGGAAACAAGCCACAACACAACAAAAACAAGCCACAACACAACGGAAACAAGCCACAACACAACGGAAACAAGCCGGAACACAACGGAAACAAGCCACAACACAACGGAAACAAGCCACAACACAACGAAAACAAGCCACAACACAACGGAAACAAGCCACAACACAACGGAAACAAGCCGGAACACAACGGAAACAAGCCACAACACAACGGAAACAAGCCGGAACACAACGGAAACAAGCCACAACACAACAAAATCGCCACAACACAACGAAAAAAAGCCACAACACAACGGAAACAAGCCACAACACAGCGAAAACAAGCCACAACACAGCGGAAACAAGCCACAACACAACGGAAACAAGCCACAACACAACGGAAACAAGCCACAACACAACAAAAGCGCCACAACACAACGAAAAAAAGCCACAACACAACGGAAACAAGCCACAACACAACAAAATCGCCACAACACAATGAAAAAAAGCCACAACACAACGGAAACAAACCACAACACAGCGAAAACAAGCCACAACACAGTGGAAATAAGCAACAACACAGCGGAAACAAGCCATAACACAATGAAAACAAGCCATAACACAACGGAAACAAGCCACAACACAACAAAAACAAGCCACAACACAACAGAAACAAGCCACAACACAACGGAAACAAGCCACAACACAACGGAAACAAGCCACAACACAGCGGAAACAAGCAACAACACAACGGAAACAAGCAACAACACAACGGAAACAAGCCACAACACAACGGAAACAAGCCACAACACAGCGGAAACAAGCAACAACACAACGGAAACAAGCCACAACACAACGGAAACAAGCCACAACACAGCGGAAACAAGCCACAACACAACGGAAACAAGCCACAACACAACGGAAACAACCACAACACAGCGGAAACAAGCAACAACACAACGGAAACAAGCCACAACACAACGGAAACAAGCCACAACACAGCGGAAACAAGCCACAACACAACGGAAACAAGCCACAACACAACGGAAACAAGCCACAACACAACAGAAACAAGCCACAACACAACGGAAACAAGCCACAACACAACGAAAACAAGCCACAACACAACGAAAACAAGCCACAACACAGCGGAAACAAGCCACAACACAACGGAAACAAGCCACAACACAACGGAAACAAGCCACAACACAACGAAAACAAGCCACAACACAACGGAAACAAGCCACAACACAACGGAAACAAGCCACAACACAACGGAAACAAGCCACAACACAGCGGAAACAAGCAACAACACAACGGAAACAAGCAACAACACAACGGAAACAAGCCACAACACAACGGAAACAAGCCACAACACAGCGGAAACAAGCCACAACACAACGGTAACAACGAGAATGAATCTCATTGGTTCCTGCTGAAGCTCAAACGTGCTGCTTAACAAAAGTGAACCTTGTTGGTTCTTGTAGAAGTCATAAAAAATAACAATATGGACTGGTGCTAGAACCAATAAACAAAAACAATTTTTGGACTCATTTCTTGACCAAATCTTATATAGCGCTTAGAAATACAAGGGATTTTCTAATCCAGAAGCAGCGTGTCCACCATAACTGGACTGCATCCCAAAATCTGTTGCTTCTTTCACCGTTTTACCAACGCTAATCACATAATGCTGCTTTTTATCCAGATTAGATATTTTGGTGCTTTAAACCCACGTTGTTTATGCCAAACCACTGTGTCACCTCAAATAAACCTCTACTGAAACTTTACAACATCACAGCAGCAAAAGTTTGACTCTCACATGAACTTAATTATAAATGTGTATTCAGCAAATAAAATGGTACTATTTTAATTATTTAATTAAACTCAATATTTTTATTTCAGTTAAGCTTTTAATATTTTTTACTCCAAAGGTTTTTTGTTGCAGTGATGCCACAGAAGAATCATTTTCTCATTTCAGTGAACAGTTCTTAAAGGGATAGTTCACCCAAAAATGAAAATTCAAACAGTTCCACCATTGACTTGCATACTATTTCTTTCCTTTTTACTGTGGAAGTCAATGGTGAAGTCAAAGAAAATACAGGTTTGGACCAACTTGAGGGCGGGTAAATGATGATTTCAGTGAACTATTCCTTTAAAAGAAGCATTTTAATTAGTATGGAAAAAATTGTAATAATCTAAATAAGCTTTTTTCCACTAACTACCTTTTGTCCAATGGAAAAGTTCCATATGTTAAACGTTCTTAGTGGAGCCATTGATGCCAATACAGAACTTTCATTTTAAATGTAGTTTTAGTTGTTCTGTCTCAAAGAACTTTTGTGGTCTAATCTGCCATTTTCTGTCCTAATGACATGTTTAAGGTTTAATGGGATTGCTCACTAACCTGTGGCCGTTGTTCCGCAGTAGGCGGTGAGGGAGATCCTGCAATCCAGTCATCTCTTCCAGCTGGTCCAAACTTTATCCAGCTGCTGTCCAACAACCGTCGCATTCTGCAGTTGACAGAAAAGCCTCGGGTGATGTTGGAGAGTGTGTGTTTAGCGGATGAGAGAGACAGACCGGCTGCTGCCTAAAGAGTGCAGCGGGATAACAGCTGCATTTTGTGTCTGTCTGAACTCAGTGTGTGTGTGTGTGTATGTGTGTGTGTGTGTGTGTGAGAGAGAGAGAGAGAGAGAGAGAGAGAGAGAGAGAGAGAGAGAGAGAGAGAGAGAGATGGAGTTTGTGTGTGTGTTAAGTAGTGTCTCACATGCTCACACATGCAGATCAGTGAAAATCAGGCCAGCGGTCAGCCAATGGCACAGGGCGAAAGAACACCCGAAAGGGAATCATTCGGGGATTTGTGATTCGCACAGCTGGCCTATATTCAATAAACAGCAGAGAGCTGTCAATCAAACAAGTTTGAGTGCAGAAATGGGTGAAACATTGTCTTTGCATTCAGAGCATGTGTGTGTGTGTGTGTGTGTGTGTGTGTGTGTGTGTGTGTGTGTGTGTGTGTGTGTGTGTGTGTGTGTGTGTGTGTGTGTGTGTGTGTGTGTGTGTGTGTGTGTGTGTGTCATGTTCACATGAACATCTATGAATGGTTCAGGCAGCTGTAGCTGTAAGATATAGATGTAGCTTTGTACGAATTTAACTAAATTAAATTCGTTATATATATATATATATATATATATATATATATATATATATATATATATATATATATATATATATATATATATATATATATATATATATATATATATATATATATATATATATATAAAACAAGGTGCTGAGAGCATTCTTTAGAAATGTTGGCCCATATTGTGGGATGCACATCCAGGGCACAAAGCTCCCGTTCCACCACATCCCAAAGATGCTCTATTGGGTTGAGATCTGGTGACTGTGGCGGCCATTTTAGTACAGTCAACTCATTGTCATGTTCAAGAAACCAATTTGAAATTATTCGAGCTTTGTGACATGGTGCATTATCCTGCTGGAAGTAGCCATCAGAGGATGGGGTACATGGTGGTCATAAAGGGATGGACATGGTCAGAAACAATGCTCAGGTAGGCCGTGGCATTTAAACGATGTCCAATTGGCACTAAGAGGCCTAAAATGTGCCAAGAAAACATCCCCCACACCATTACACCACCACCACCAGCCTGCACAGTGGTAACAAGGCATGATGGATCCATGTTCTCTTTCTGTTTACGCCAAATTCTGACTCTACCATCTGAATGTCTCAACAGAAATCGAGACTCATCAGACCAGGCAACATTTTTCCAGTCTTCAACTGTCCAATTTTGGTGAGCTTGTGCAAATTGTAGCCTCTTTTTCCTATTTGTAGTGGAGATGAGTGGTACCCGGTGGGGTCTTCTGCTGTTGTAGCCCATCCGCCTCAAGGTTGTGCATGTTGTGGCTTCACAAATGCTTTGCTGCATACCTCGGTTGTAACGAGTGGTTATTTCAGTCAAAGTTGCTCTTCTATCAGCTTGAATCAGTCGGCCCATTCTCCTCTGACCTCGAGAATCAACAAGGCATTTTCACCCACAGGACTGCCGCATACTGGATGGTTTTCCCTTTTCACACCATTCTTTGTAAACTCTAGAAATGGTTGTGTGTGAAAATCCCAGTAACAGAGCAGATTGTGAAATACTCAGACTGGCCCGTCTGGCACCAACAACCATGCCACGCTCAAAATTGCTTAAATCACCTTTCTTTCCCATTCTGGCATTCAGTTTGGGGTTTAGGAGATTGTCTTAACCAGGACCACACCCCTAAATGGACTGAAGCAACTGTAATGTGATTGGTTGATTAGATAATTGCATTAATGAGTAATTGAACAGGTGCTCCTAATAATCCTGGGTGAGTGTTTATTGTATGATATAGTGAGAATTTTGAGAACAAGATGCACTGAGCAAAAATATGCAGTTTGTTGCAGTTGCTCATATTTATCTCCAAGATGAAATTCTGAGTGCTTGTAATGTACATCAATGTAATATTTATAACAGTATGGTTGATTACTTTAATAAAGTGCATATAAATATCAGTTGTCACTCTATATCTCCTAATAATACACCTTTAAAATCTAACCGTTATTTTTACTAAATAAAAATGAGTTCCTTGCACCCAAATATTACAGAAAGTTATGTGATGAGTAACAGAAAAGTTCTGTATAACTGGATAATAATTGTATAATCGAGTGAGGATTGAGCATTAGTGATAGACACCTGTTGTTAACAAGCAGAATCAACTAATGAAATCAACTAATGATAAAAAACATTCAATCTTACCAAATTAAAGATTTCACCACAAGACACGTTTACCACGACTTAAAGGCGGACATTTTACAATTGCACTGAAAGGTTTTTTACTAAAAAAAAGTATAAGCTATCAATCACAGAAGGCATTTAGTAAATTGAGTGCTACAGGTTTTTCAGCAAAGTTTTGATTATATTAATGTCTTTAGAATTTTGCATTATCAAATCTTTGAAAAAGCAGGATAAATTGACCAGAAACATGCAGATGTGAAGTGTGGTTGGTTGGCGATGTGGAACGTGATTGCCAGGGCATTTGAGATGAGCTACAGTCAATCAGCGATAAAACTGAACAAGCCAAAGCGGCATCACTGCGATAGTCTCATTAAGACTAAAGCTCATTACGGATATGCCGTGGATCACTGTCAGGACATTTGCTTTATTAATGTCTGAGGTCCTGCTCCAAAACTACTGAATTTAAACTGATTCTGTTTTTGCTATTGGCTTTAAAATGATTCAGAATTTTACCTCCAATCATTTAAATGTCCCTAATCTTATAATGTTAGAAAGTCAAAAGGTGAAAATGTGCAGCTATTTCCATCGTATGACCATAAAAATGTCCAGCAGTTGTTAGTGTAACTTGAAGCATATTTGGCTGCATGATTTTGTCCTTTAAAACACATAATTGTGTGCGCTGATGCTTTGTATGAATGGGAAATGTTTTCACGGATGAATTTCAGAAGCAGAACAATCCTAATATCTGGGTTTGTAGGGGACGGCTGGGACAGAGCATTTCAGCTTTAGCAGAGGCCATGTTTTTAATTAGAGATATGGGCATTTCTCTGTAATTCAGTCGAAATCTCTGACACACACGTGAAGGTTTTCCAGAGAAAATTCGCTGACCATTAATGAGAGTTTGCTGGACGTCCCGTGAAGCCGTGGATAAAGCAATCATGCAAAAAGAGGTTTATTAACGAGACACTTTAATCACATGACCAGACAAAACAAACCAGAGGGATGATGACGGCACAGCCTGAACCCCACATTCATCTACATTGACACTAGTGCTCAAAAATACTCAAATAAAATAGACTAATTCATTTGACTTCAAATCAAAATTGCTAAAAATATTCATACAAAAATTAAATAATGTATATCTAATAAATAATTTTTATATTAAAATAAAAATATACTGAAAATAGAAAGACTCTGACTACAAATTATTAATACAAAAATTATTAATATTAGTATTAGTAAGAAGAAATATTAGTAAGAAATACAATAATATCAATATTAATATAGATAATATAAAATATATAATATATAAAAAAAGAGGTAAAGATATACTGAAAATCTAAAACAAACCCAAGCTAGAAAAAGAATAAGAATATTTTAATACAAATAATATAATATATTTAAAATATCTAATATAAATATATATATATATATATATATATATATATATATATATATATATATATATATATATATATATATATATATATATATATATATATATATATATATACTGAAAATTTAAAACTAAACTGAAAGTAAAAAATACAAAATATAATATTAAAATAAAAAAATAATAATCTAAAATTAAACAAAGTAAAAAAACACCACACTACAAATTTATGACACTAAAAAAGAATGTTAGTAAATAACATGTAAAATATCTAATGTATAAAAACACAACTACACATTAATAATAGTAAAAATAATACTATTAGTTAAAAATAATAATAATACTATTATAAATAATATAATATAATAATATAATATATAATATGTATAAAATGAACAGAGAATACCGACAACCTAAAACTAAACTCAGAAAATATACACAAAATATGAATATGAATATTGGTATATTTTTATATATATATATATATATATATATATATATATATATATATATATATATATATATATATATATATATATATATATATATATATATATATATATATATATATATATATATATATAAAACTCAAACTAAACTAAACTCAAACTAGAAAAACACTAGATACTATTAATAAAAATAATAATTGCGATAAAAAAAATTGAAAGCTTCATATTTAACGCTAATGCTCGACACATTCACACAACCGTAATCTCACACACACGGCACGAGGTTTTGCTCGGTCCGACACAGAATGGGGTCAGCGAGCGCTCCAGCACAGACCAGGTCTCATTCAGAGGACGCATCTCTTAAACCACATTCACACAGGAACTCACCCAATCTGCTAATGCAAGGATTCAGAGAATCTCCTAAAGTGACACCACTGCCAAAAAAAAATCACACTTTTTTTGGGAAAACTTTTATTATGAGCAGTCAGCATTTCAAGTTGATTATTTTCTTAAAATATCAAAATCGAATCTGTGGGGTCAGTTCAAGGCCTTTATGTTATTCTTTTGTGTCCGTTTTTAAGCCGTAATATAAAGTCTTCGTTTGTGTTTTTACTCCCGTGGCCTTATTGTTATAAGTTCTGTTACGCAACCACATTTACTGAAGATTTAAAGACACTGTCCTAATTCTACTATAGTGTGTGTGTGTGTGTGTGTGTGTGTGTGTGTGTGTGTGTGTGTGTGTGTGTGTGTGTGTGTGTGTGTGTGTGTGTGTGAGTGTGTGTGTGTGTGTGTGTGTGTGTGTGTGTGTGTGTGATAAATAATCAAAATAATAACATGATATATTGAAATGTACAAAAATAAAATAACTGGATGGAGAAGTGACTATTGCGGTCATTAATCAAAATAGTTAGGCCTAATTAAATTATTTAATCATTAAATTAGCGTTAAATTGCTGATTAAATGTTATCAAATGTGCTACAGTAAGCAAAAAGTACTTGGTTTGTATTTGAGGTGATCTAAAATGATCAGATCTCCTTCCCATTTCTCTCTGTTAATTAAAATTCAGTAGAGCTTTATTTTCTCTCTTTCAATCAGGGTGAACACTCACAAAACAGCTGTGAGACTGGACATCTGTGTCAGCAACATTTGCACTCGCGCGCGTGCGCGCGCGCGCGCGTGTGTGTGTGTGTGTGTGTGTGTGTGTGTGTGTGTGTGTGTGTGTGTGTGTGTGTGTGTGTGTGTGTGTGTGTGTGTGTGTGTAGCTGGTAAAAAGAAGGCAGCATCGTAAATCCTTGTCCTTGTGGGTGAATCCTGCAGAATGTGTTGTTTTGGAAATGTAAAATGCCTGTAGTTTTGTGTGATGTGTAGGGTTAGAGGTAGGGTTAGTATATGGAGAGTCTCCACAAAGATAGTAAACCAGACGTGTGTGTGTTTAGTTATCCTTATATAAAGTGAAAGATGTCAGTTGGGAAAATGATTATAAAAATTATAAAATAACTAATATCCATAGTCAATGTATGTTTTGCAAAATTGTGATTAATTGCATCTAACATAAAAGTTTGTTTATATTATGTGTCTATATATACACATCAGGCATACAATTATGAGCACTGACGGGTGAAGGGAATAACAAAGTTGATGTATTAGAAGCAGGGTCATGGGTGGCCAAGGCTCATTGATGCACGTGAGGAGTGAAGGCTGGCCCGTGTGGTCCGATCAAACAGACGAGCTACTGGAGCTCAAACTGCTCCAGAAGTTAATGCTGGTTCTGATAGAAAGGTGTCAGAATACACAGAATACACTCAGTTTGTTGTGTATGGGGCGGCATAACCACAGACCAGTCAGGGTGCCCATGCTGACCCCTGACCCCGCCGAAAGCACCAACAGTGGCAGGTGAGCATCAGAACTGGACCACGGAGCAATGGAAGAAGGAGGCCTGGTCTGAGGAATCACGTTTTCTTTTACATCACATGGATGGCCGGGTGTGTGTGTGCTGCTTACCTGAGGAACACATGGCCCCAGGATGCACTATGGGAAGAAGGCGAGCCGGCGGAGGCAGTGTGATGCTTTGGGCAATGTTCTGCTGGGAAACCTTGGGTCCTCCATCCATGTGGATGTTACTTTGACACGCTCCACCTACCTAAGCATTGCTGAGACCATGTTCAGCCTTTCATGGAAACGGTATTCTGGTGGCTGTGGCTCTTTCAGCAGATAATGCTCCTGACACAAAGCACAGATGCTTCAGGAATGGTTTGAGGAGCACAACGACGAGTTTGAGGCGTTGACTTGGCCTCCAAATTCCCCAGATCTCAATCCAATCGAGCATCTGTGGGATGAGCCGAACAAACAAGTCTGATCCATGGAGGCCCCACCTCGCAACTTACAGGACTTAAAGGATCTGCTGCTAACATCTTGGTGCCAGATACCACAGCACACCTTCAGGGGTCTAGTGGAGTACATGCCTCGACGGGGCAGGGAAGGGGGACCTTATATTGTGTGTTTAGACATTTACTTATTGACGTGTTATGTTCCCTTCGATTTATTCCTTACGTTTTTCTTTAGTTGGTCTTAAAAAAATTGTATTTACTTTCATAAAACCTGCAGAAACCCTGAATATAATATGAGCATCAGGCAAATATGAAATTTTTTGAGGTATGAAGACACTCCATGCACTCAAAAAAAAAATGGTGCTGTTTGGCACTAAAAATGGTTCTTGGCTGTAGGGGAACCACTTTTGGTGCCAAAAAGCTCTACAGCACCTTTGCCAAATGGTGAACCCATAAGAGGTGCCATATCACATTTATTTCTTACAGCACTTAAAGTGGTTCCCCTATGATTACAAGCCAAAGAACCACTTCTAGTGTACTATACAGCACCGTTTTGTTTTTTTAGAGTATGCAACGTTTTTTTTTATTTATTTGTATTCCCATTTATGTAGGCCTACAGAAAATAAATAATTACTTTTTAAAACACACGCACACACATTTACTTCTATAATACCCTTACACACAGAAACGTCATTAGAGATCTTCAAATAGCTGCAATATGTTGAGAGCTCAGCGGCTGGTCTAACCTCCAGCAGAAACATGGGTCAAGGGCACACACACACACACACAACACACACACACACACACACACACACACACAAACACACACACAACGCTAAATCATCAAATCCCTGGCGACTGTATCCTCCCTTAATACCCTTCATATAAGCATCACAGATGCACACATGCTTTACACTCTTATAAATGAGGGCTCGCTCCAAAAGGTGTTTTTCGCATTGATGCCCAAAGAACGGTTCTTAAAATAACCATTTAATAAAGAAACATTTGTGGAATGGAAAGATTCCATGGACGTTAAAGATTCTTCATGGAACCTTAGATTCCGATAAAGAACCTTTTTTAAAGAATGCAGCTGCACCGTTACCTGGTTGCCTTAAAATTTTGAGTTCATTGAAATTAAAAAAATATAGTTAATACAATGAACATTTTTGAGAATCGACAACCTTTATTCAAATATGATTAAAATATTTTGTAGGCATATTGGGTAATTGTGTGTGTTTTATTTGTGATGACGCAGTGAAACATGCCAAAATGTGCTATTTTCATGATTTATCACATTTTTATGTGGTTCAAATACAATAATATTTTGAGTTTCTATTTATTAAACTAATTTCCTTCATTGTATTTACTTTTTTATTTTATTTCAATAAACTCACAATTTTAAGGCAACCAGGTTACTTACTTTTTAAAGTTAATACATTTTTTTTTTACAGTGTTGAATTTTAAAAGTTTTTTTATTTTTTTATTTCCAGGACATGCTGCTGCTGTTATGTCGAGAGTAATGAATGCAATCAAGCGGAACGAATCAACAGTATGCCGTTTTTTATTCACAGAGTCCTGCGGTGCACTATAAATGCAGTGTCTTTCTCGAGGGAAACTCTCCGTTGTCATCCCAGCTCCCTCACAAAGGCAACCAGCATCCCAAACGTGTCCTCAAATCACCTCCACCTACAAAACACCAGGTGAGCTAAACTGTGGCGATTTAAGAATCCACATGAAAACCGTAATGACGAATGTTTTCCTGTCTTAATCCCTTTCTTTCTCATATACCTTCCCCTGCATCACTCACAATCATTCTGGAACATTGTCAAAATGGTTCTGGAAGCTCTTGCTACTACACACACACACACACACACACACACACACACACACACACACACACACACACACACACACACACACACACACACACACACACACACACACACACACACACACACACACACTTATACTGAAAGGCTTGCTGAGGCATGTTGGTGTGAATTGTCCTGCATGGCTCAGATTTTCGGCCCTCTCTGAGTAACAAGTGAGAGTATAATTACAGCTGTTGGTCTCAAATCCCAAACACACACAAAGGCCTCATAGAAGTGTCATCTCTGACCTCAGTGTTGTGATTTTTAGATACAGTATAAGAATGCATGTATTAAGTTTAAGTATATATATACACCAATCAGACATATATGAATTGTATGGGTGACACTTCAAAGTTAGAAAACAGATTTCCAACAGATCTCCATAACCATTTTTAATTAATTGTACAAAAAAATTGCTTAAAGTGGGAGATAAGAAATCTTAAAGTGATTTTATGATTAAAACAAGAACAAATATCTGCCATTGGGTTCATAAAAATCAACTTTATTTACAGTAATGTTCATACCCAGTGACAGATGTTTGTTCTTGTTTTAAGCGAAAAGTTTCTCCGAAAATTAGACGTAATTTCTTAGTTTTGCATCTCAAGTAAATCTTGAATTAAAGATGTTTAGATATGTGTACTGGAAAACAAAAATCTTGAGGAAGAACATATTTTTTTGCAGTGCATGCAATTAAATTTAGCAATTAAATTTAGGGCAATATGAAAGGTTGTCTTAAAGGGATAGTTCACCCAAAAATGATTTACTCACACTCAAGTCATCCTGGGCTTTCTTTCTTCTTTCAGATTAATAAAATTGGCTAATTTATAATGGCAGTGAATGGTTGTGTCGTTTTTGAAATCCATAAAAGTGCATCTATCCATCATATAACTGCTCCACACGGCTCCGGGGGTTAATAAAGTTCTTCTGAAGCAAAGTGGTGCATTTGTGTAAGAAAAATATCCATATTTAAAACTTTATAGACTATAACTAGCTTCCAGCGGATTGCCGTACGCATTAATTTACGGCGAAAGAGTAACCCTTGACCCTTGACGCATGCGTACTGATGAACGCAGAAGCACAGAGGATAGAGCAAAACAAAACACCGAGTCTAAAACGAGAATTTTTAAGAGAAATGGCGGATTGATGATGAGTTTGTTGTCCAGCACTATCCACAGGTGGCGTAAAAGTTTGCGATGCTTCTATACATCGTGTCAGGGGTCACTCTTTTAGCCAATTTGTGTATTATTTTAGTTATTTCCGTTTTTAATATGGATATTTTTCATACACAAATGCGCAACTTCAGAAGGCCTTTATTAACCCCCGGAGCTGTGTGGAGCAGATATATGATAGATAGATAGATAGATAGACTTTTAGGGACTTTTTTCAAGACTAATTTTCATTCTTAGTTAAACTATTCCTTTAATGGTTAAATTAAATTTAACTTTGACTTTCATGCATATTCTGCATTATACATAAATTCCATTTTTATGAATGGATTCTGCCATTCTGTCCATGTTTTCTACATCACATAAAACATAGGGCCCTGATTTAAAGGGTTACTTCAGCGATGAGCATATCAGTAGAAACCCTTAAAATCTGTAATTAAGTCCAGTTGGAAATATACGTCTAAAATCGCGAAAATGTTTAGATTGATACATTATGTTGATGTTAAATGGAAACATTAAGATTCTGCATTGACCATGTGTTCTTTTGTCTCTTAAAAGGGTTACTTCAGCGATTAGCATATGGCTTTGTATCAGTAGAAACCCTGGAGTATATTCAAATGATTGTGCTTCCACCCCTCATATCCTCCTGAGACAAGAGATTTATGCAATTTATTTCTGGAAATATTCCTCCCATGATGCAAATTGACGATATTTGTGTCATATGAGGAATGTTTGACCAAAGGCTAAAGACTACAGCCAGCAGAGGGAGCCATTTCCGCATGTTTTGAATCCGCGCATGGGGAATGGAGATCACACTCAGAGCTCAGCTCAGCTACAGGCACTCATTTAAACGGATGCTAAGCAATGTAAGTCTTTTAACTTCTCAAATAAATTTCTATAAAAGTTAAGCTTCCAAAGGCATGAACTGAAAACGCGCCAGACTGAACTCGCGTTGTGAATGTATGCCGCGAGTGTAGTCGTGATTACCTCAGCTCTCATCACGAGAGCTCATTCAGCTCATTTATGACGTTAAATGTAATCTGACTCCTAATCTGAGTTGGTGCTGTGAGACTCACGCTGCGACTCGATCGTTATATTGAACACACACGTTCAGAATTTAATTGTAGTGTCTGTTCTCTAACTCAAACTCAGTCACTGTAATCCAGGCTTTGGGAATGGCCTCACAGGGCAGCGAAGCATTCTGGGAATTGTAGTCTTTCATCCTCATGAGACAAAAATACATTTTCTGTCTTTTCTCAGTCTAGAAGGCACCAAATTAAAAAACAATTTCACATTTGTACTACATTGATTACCCAGTTTAAATACAGATTCATCTTTCCAGCGCTGAAGTACCCCTTTAACTCCATCATATTGAATGTAGGACTTTCTGCTCCAATTTAAGATATTTTTAAGGCCTTACATTGTGGAAGGTCAAATGAAGACTTTTTAAGAAACCCCTGATGCAGTTATATTGATAAAGGTGCACTCGGTTAATAAAGAATTGAATAGTTTGAACACTCTGCTTGTGCCCATACACATGAGACGAAGCGACGTATTAAAAGTTGTTTGTATTTTGGCATTTAGTGACAGCTTTGGCGCAGAAACAACACACTTTAATCAAAATCATCCAGCCACCGGAGTCTCCTCACACACCTGTACCGATGTTTGTTCAGTGATCACAATCACTCCACATCTGCTTCCGCAAAGCACAGCAGCTGTAATCCTTTAAGAGGCTTTCCTCACCGCTTTCTCTTTCTTTGCTTGTGTGTTGAGTGTTTATGTGAGTTGGTTACTCTGGCACGGTAGCGTTTCGTCTTAATGCCTGACTGAAAACTCATTCATCTTACTCAACAGCTGACAATGAGTGTTGTCACTGGTGAAAGTGGTGATGCTTGCCGTGTATGGAGGACCAAATTACTCAAAATTAAATAATGAAATAATTAATGAATTCAATAAAACAACAATTAAATGTACCAGTTTATTCTGAAATAATTAATTAAAAAAATATTTATTAATTAAATATTACTTTTTCTTCTTCTTCTTCTTTCGGCTGTTCCCTTCAGCGGTCGCCACAGCGAATCATCCGCCTCCATCTATTTCTATCCTCTGTATCCTCTTCTCTCAGACCGACTACCTTCATGTCCTCCTTCACTACATCCATAAACCTCCTCTTTGGTCTTCCTCTTAAACTCCTGTCTGGCCGCTCTAACCTCAGCATCCTTTTACCGATATATTCACTCTCCCTCCTCTGAACATGTCCAAACCATCTCAACCTGGCCTCTCTAACTTTGTCTCCAAAACATCTGACATGTGCTGTCCCTCTGATGTACTCATTCCTGATCCTATCTATCCTCATCACTCCCAAAGAGAACCTCAACATCTTCAGCTCTGCTACCTCTAGCTCTGCCTCCTGTCTTTTCCTCAGAGCAACTGTCTCCAAACCATACAACACCGCTGGTCTCACTACTGTCCTGTACACCTTTCCTTTCATTCTCGCTGGTACTCTTTTATCACACAACAGACCTGACACTTTTCTCCACCCATTCTAACCTGCCTGCACACGCTTCTTCACCTCTTTTCCACACTCCCCATTGCTCTGGACTGTTGACCCTAAGTAGTTAAAATTAAATATTACTTTAATTAAATATTACTTAAATCATGAAATAAATAAATGTATCTATGTATTTTGTAAAATTACATAAAAACACGACATGTGTTGGTTAATATATTTCACAATCACCTCTTCCACACGCACTATTGTTATGTTTAAAAATATTTTTTTCCATTATTAAAAGTGCTTTTTCAAAAAGCCATTTTTCATAATAATATGCTGCTTTTTTACGAACTTGACATGACAAATTTGACGAATCATGCATTTCCAAGGCACGGTTTTCCCAAAGATTTTTTTTCATAATAATAGCAGAGGACATTTCACAAATGTCAATCAAAAGGCAGTGGGCGGAGCTTGGCGCTGATTGGTTTGAAGTTGAAGAGATGACTGATCGATCTGTCTGTGGTGTGGTGACTGAAAATGTATTTTTTTGACTTTATTGAATTTTCTAAAAACCTGAAAACTATGAGAGCTGTGGCTGTGTTTAAGGCAGTGCGTTTTTATCTTGATCAATTCCTACCGCCATATTAATTTCCAATCAATTCCCCAAATTCCCCATGCCACTTACCAGACCCAGACAGAAAAAAATCAACCTGAAAGGATTATCCAATCAGCACCAAGCTCCGCCCACTGCCTGTTGATTGGCATTTGTGAAATGTCCTCTGTTATTATGAAAAAAATCTTTGGGAAAATCGTGCTTTGGAAATGCATGATTCATCAAATAGGCGTCATTTGTAAATGCAGCATTTTTTTATGAAAAACGACTTTTTGAAAAAGCACATTTATTAATCAAAAATAGATTTTTAAACAGCAATAGTGTGTGTGGAAGAGGTAATTGTGAAATATATTACAGTTTTTGCCCGTTGCTTGAACACATTTTGCAAAACTTCGCTCATTGTGCCAAAACGCTACACACAAGCAAACATGACACAACCCTGGGAAATATACCGTTCACATCTGTGTCAAACTGAAACTGCTATCAAAACCTAACATTCCTTTGTCAAAATGTAACTCTGATGACAAAATGATACACACTTGCATCATATGAATACACTTTCAGATCAGAGGAACACACTAGTCTACTTATAAAACACTGTAGTCTTTAATTTTCACTGTTTTTATTCAGTTCATCGGTTAGCATTCTGTGAAGCAATGCACTTACAGTTTCTGTTTTGTTCCAACAAAGGTTTTCACAACAACCAAAAATGAAAGTACTGAAATGTTACAAATGACACAATACTGTACATCTCAGTACTATACTTCACACTACAGTACAATCTCAATGGTACAGTGCTATGTACCGTACTGTATGATACACAAAACTACAATTTTTTGTTACTAAAGGAGCACTAGCCAACTTGCAAAACAGTAATGTGATACGGTATAGTATGTAGATAGATACACTCTGGAATCTGAATGTCCTTATGACAGATGCATCTCTCTCTCTCTCTCTCTCTCTCTCTCTCTCTCTCTCTCTCTCTCTCTCTCTCTCTCTCTCTCTCTCTCTCTCTCTCTCTCTCTCTCTGTCTCTCTCTCTCCCTGCCTCAATGGTTGCAAAGTTCTCAACATGGCTTAACTGAGGCCTATTTGTGGTTGGCTGATTGGTGTTCAGTTTTGCAAGTAAGTGCCTTCAGGTATGTATTTGAGTGATTGCAATTGCACGATGTGTGTTGTATTTTGTGTTTTCCAAATGGCACCCTGAGATTTCATTTTTGAACGAAGTGTTTTATGTATGAATAGAGTGTAGTACGCAGGACCGAGTGTGTTGCATAAAGGCGTAAGTGTGTTGCAGAATTGCAACTAGAGTGCAAAGCAGCGCTTTTGTTTAAGGTATGGGTACAAGTGTTTGAGGTATGGTAACAAAAGCTTCACGTTGTGTTACTTTAGTCTAAGCATGGAGCTAAAGTGTTCAAGCAACGGGCAAAAACTGTAAACATTAATAAATGTTGTTTTCATGTAATTTTACAAAGTAAATAGCTAATAGATACATTTAATTATTTAATTCATATTTTATTAAATTAATTATTTTAGAATAAACTAGTACATTTAAATTGTTGTTTTATTGAATTCTTTATTTATTGAATTATTTAATTTTGAGTAATTTGGTCCTCCATAGCCATGAGCTTTAAGATTTTTCTTCTTTGTTTATAGCAATGATGCTTTAAATAGATCAAAAGTGACAGTAAAGACATTTATAATGTTACAAAAAGATGTGTTTCAAATAAATGCTGTCCTTTTTAACTTTTTTTTTAATAAGCTTTTGAACTTTTTAAAGAATCCGGAAAAAAAATGTATTACAGCTTTCACAAAACTATGACACTGTTTTCAACATTGAAACACAGCTGGGTAACACAAAAACGAATGGGTTGTTATGTCTGACCCAGGAGCTGGGTAACACAAAACTACCCAAACACTGGGTTGTTACGTCTGACAAAAACTACCCAAACACTGGGTTTATTACATCTGACAAAAACTACCCAAACACTGGGTTTATTACATCTGACAAAAACTACCCAAACACTGGGTTTATTACATCTGACAAAAACTACCCAAACACTGGGTTGTTACGTCTGACAAAAACTACCCAAACACTGGGTTTATTACATCTGACAAAAACTACCCAAACACTGGGTTTATTACATCTGACAAAAACTACCCAAACACTGGGTTTATTACATCTGACAAAAACTACCCAAACACTGGGTTTATTACATCTGACAAAAACTACCCAAACACTGGGTTTATTACATCTGACAAAAACTACCCAAACACTGGGTTGTTACGTCTGACAAAAACTACCCAAACACTGGGTTTATTACATCTGACAAAAACTACCCAAACACTGGGTTTATTACATCTGACAAAAACTACCCAAACACTGGGTTTATTACATCTGACAAAAACTACCCAAACACTGGGTTTATTACATCTGACAAAAACTACCCAAACACTGGGTTTATTACATCTGACAAAAACTACCCAAACACTGGGTTTATTACATCTGACAAAAACTACCCAAACACTGGGTTTATTACATCTGACAAAAACTACCCAAACACTGGGTTGTTACGTCTGACAAAAACTACCCAAACACTGGGTTTATTACATCTGACAAAAACTACCCAAACACTGGGTTTATTACATCTGACAAAAACTACCCAAACACTGGGTTGTTACGTCTGACAAAAACTACCCAAACACTGGGTTTATTACATCTGACAAAAACTACCCAAACACTGGGTTTATTACATCTGACAAAAACTACCCAAACACTGGGTTTATTACATCTGACAAAAACTACCCAAACACTGGGTTTATTACATCTGACAAAAACTACCCAAACACTGGGTTTATTACATCTGACAAAAACTACCCAAACACTGGGTTGTTACATCTGACAAAAACTACCCAAACACTGGGTTTATTACATCTGACAAAAACTACCCAAATACTGAGTTGTTACATCTGACCCAGGAGCTGGGTAACACAAAAACTACCCAAACACTGGGTTGTTACTTCTGACCCAGGAGCTGGGTAACACAAAAACTACCCAAACACTGGGTTGTTACATCTGACAAAAACTACCCAAACACTGGGTTGTTACATCTGACAAAAACTACCCAAACACTGGGTTTATTATATCTGACAAAAACTACCCAAACACTGGGTTTATTACATCTGACAAAAACTACCCAAACACTGGGTTTATTACATCTGACAAAAACTACCCAAACACTGGGTTTATTACATCTGACAAAAACTACCCAAACACTGGGTTTATTACATCTGACAAAAACTACCCAAACACTGGGTTGTTACGTCTGACAAAAACTACCCAAACACTGGGTTTATTACATCTGACAAAAACTACCCAAACACTGGGTTTATTACATCTGACAAAAACTACCCAAACACTGGGTTTATTACATCTGACAAAAACTACCCAAACACTGGGTTGTTACATCTGACAAAAACTACCCAAACACTGGGTTTATTACATCTGACAAAAACTACCCAAACACTGGGTTTATTACATCTGACAAAAACTACCCAAACACTGGGTTTATTACATCTGACAAAAACTACCCAAACACTGGGTTTATTACATCTGACAAAAACTACCCAAACACTGGGTTTATTACATCTGACAAAAACTACCCAAACACTGGGTTTATTACATCTGACAAAAACTACCCAAACACTGGGTTTATTACATCTGACAAAAACTACCCAAACACTGGGTTGTTACATCTGACAAAAACTACCCAAACACTGGGTTGTTATGTCTGACCCAGGAGCTGGGTAACACAAAAACTACCCAAACACTAAAAAATAACCCAAGATTTTTTGGAGTGTAACCAAGTTCAAATATTCTAAACCCCCACATTCACACAAAATCACCTTCAAGTGATTTTCTGGTCCGTTTTGGCCTGTTCCAGACAGATCCAGCTCTGGTGTCTTATATAAGAGATGCAGAAAACTTCAGCTCCAGAGGGGAAGGGTCACTCGCTCCAGAGTAATCTTTCTCTCTCCGTGTACAGCGCTCATGGATGCCAGAGGATATTACAGGTTAAAGCTGCGCTCAGTGCTCATGCTCCGACATATTGAGCTGACACTGACGTCGCTCATGAGGACAACAACAGTTGAGAACCACATCCTGATCCTGCTCTCAGCATCATTCCTGGAATATTTTTCAACACTTTATAATAGTGTTTGCAATTAAATGCATGCTAATTGATACATTTTGATGCATTTTTAAGAGTGACTTTGACTACATCCGATATAGCATACTTCCCTACTATATAGTAGGACAAGAATAGTATGTGACACAAGAAGTACATCCAAACTCACACAGTGCTCATAAAAGAGTAGGCAAAAAATACCCGGATGACCTATTGCTTCCGGCGAAACTCTGAAGTGTGCATACGATGGACACTTCACTATCATGAGGCCACGGGAGAAGATTTATAAATGGCAATGAAGCGCCGTAACTGATGCTGGTCACTATACACTTTTTCCGTAAGTTGAATACGTAATGTTTTTTTCTTACAAAAACATATCGATCCGCTTCAGGAGACCTTTCTTAACCCCCCGGAGCCGTGTGGAGTACAATTATAGTGGATGGATGCACTTTTGTGGGCTTTAAACTCAATGGACCCCATCACTGTCATTATAACACTTGGAAGAGCCAGGATCTTTATTAGTTTTTCTCAATTATTTACACAAATTTTCTGAAAGCATGCCTCATACTCTCAGAAATCTACACACAAATCAAAAATCACACACAATGGGCAAACCTGGAAAGAAGAAAATCTCCTGCAAAATGAAACATTACATTCAAAACAATCTTATTTCTTCTCAAAATGGTGTTTTGTTTTCAAATGACACACACAAACCATCATAGACATTTATAAGAAGCAGCTGAACACTGATGTGCTCAATGGACGTATATAGGCCTAGGTCTTATTTTGGTTCAGTGTTACACTTACTACAGACAGTCCATAAATAAGTGAGTTGTAAATATTTGAGAATATCGTTTTTATACTCAGAACACACATCGACGGTAACAAATATATTGTATTTCCCCACAAAAACAATGTATACAGTGTACATCACAACCAACATGTTTGCACATACAGTGGTCTACATACAAAACAACAAAAGAAATTGACTGTTTACAAATTTACAGTAAAACTATTTGCTTATTGCTGATTGTAAAACTTTGTGACGGGTTTGCTGATCATAAAACTGACAGGTCACAGGTTGTTTGCCCATGCGATGAGCCAGTGTGCGTATTTGAATGGCAGTGTGTTCCTTGTGAAAACAAGAGATTGTCAGCATGAAAATTGTGCCAAATGCATGAGAATTGTGCGTAGTGTTTTGAAAAAGTGTTTTAGAGCTGCAATTTGAGTGTGAAGCCGGATTTGTGTTGATTCAGTGGGTTGGTGCGAGAGTTACATGTTGAGCTCCAGTACCGGTATTTGTGTGTAAACAATTGAGAAAAACTGTAATATAACTCAGATTGGGTTCATCAGAGAGAAGAAAGTCAGATACACTTGAGATGGCTTGAGGGTGAATAAATCATGGGGTAATTTTCCTTTTAAAGTGAACTATTCCTCTGTTGGACCCGTTTTCATTTTTTATCAAAAGAAAAATGATATGATTAATTATTTTTTCAAAATGAGACTCATTGGCCTTGGCTCATTTTCTGTGAGCAATATTTATCAGAACACATTTTCAATGTACACCCCCCCCCACCCCCACCCCACACACACACACACACATTTATATTACACACAGGATGTTCGGGGCTAATAAAAGTGTGGGAATTGTAGGTCCTGTGTACTTTTACTCTGTCCTCCTCCTGTCAGGGCCTGCTGTTAGTGTGTGTGTGTGTGTGTTCATGTTTATGGTAAGGACACAAATGTGTATAAAGACATCCGTCAACATGGTTTATGATGATATCTGTGTCCTCATACTAAAACATACTAAATTGTGTTATTTTTGAAAATCAAAAAATGCTAAAAGTTTTCTGTGATGGGTATTTTTAGGGGTAGGGTTAGTGTAGGGGGATAGATTATACAGATTGGGGGACAGATTATACAGATTGTAGGCTACATTAGAAAAACCATTATGCCTATGGAAAGTAACCATATACCACATATCTCTGTGTGTGTGTGTGTGTGTGTGTGTGTGTGTGTGTGTGTGTGTGTGTGTGTGTGTGTGTGTGTAGGTGAGTTTTGTTTCTACCCATGCCATTCCCATACGAGGTTGCAATTCTTAAATGTGATCTAACAAAGGTAAAGAGAAACTATGAACCATATATGCTGTTTATATTGCTTGTAATTTGGATGAAGTAAACATCTGTTGAGTTTAAACATACAAATTTTGATTGTGTCGAATTAAAAACCCAAAAATGCATCGGGTCCACCAGACCCACGAACATGAACACCACACAAGGGTTAAAGATTACGAGGGCACATTAATACAAAAAATAATGTTATGCACGAAGAAATAATTAGCAATAACTAAAAACGGCAATATTCCATTTTTTTAAAAAAAATTGTCAGTTTTGATTGGATGGTGACTGAGTGTTCAAATTGTGGCGCCACAGCATATTAAACGAGAAACAACAACACACAGATTCAAGTAAAGAATTTGGCAATGTTTCTCACTCCGGCGAGGCGATATCCAGATGTAGATAACTTATCACAGGTAGCCTCAACGCAATATAGCCCAATAACATTAGAGGGCACCATCTCATTTAATCCCACAGATGAAATAACTGATCCATTGAAGGTAACATTTGAAATATTTCGGTAAAATGATTCTCATTCATTAGTGAACTCATGTAAGTTTGGGTCAAGCCTTAACAAGTGAGTGAGTGAGTAAGTGAGTGAGTAACCTGTAGTCTAGATACCTGAGTGTCAACCATGGTGTCAACACCTGTGTTGTGCCTGAGGGAGTGATCCACACACACGTCATTTCCCTGAAGAGAAGAGCGCCGCTTCGCCGGAACCGCACGCGCTGCTCACGGCTCACACGGATCTCACCGACAATGGGCTTTACTTGAAGAACTATCATTTCAACAGGATTAACTTTTTATTTTACTCGAAGATAATATGTGAATACTGGATTCAAACTCGCTGGCGATAATGCGGATACAGCTCTATATCACTGTCTTGATCTTAATCCATAAATCCACATCAGAGGGTAAGATTTTATTTCATTTATTTTACTAGCATCGAATTAATGTAATATTTATATAGTATTATCATGTATTAGTTTGAAGGATTATTATTTATTAGTTAAAATAATAAATACTGAATACATTTATTAGGCTACTTACTTTTTAAAAATATTTATAGCCTTACGTATATATATATATAATATTATTATTTGTATGGATCCATTTTATATTAGGTGCCTTAACTACAATGTACTATCATTTAAATGAATAATATGATACAATGCACTTATTGTGTACTTACATTTTAAAAAATTACCTTCATGTAATTACATCTGTAATTCATTTATAATTACATTGTTGACACTTCCCTTAAACTTACCCACACCACCACACCTGACCCTAACTTTACCCATGTCCCACCTCAATATCAGCAAAGGTGTTTTGCAATACAGTATGATTACAATGAGTACATTGTACTTTTTTTTTTTAAGTACATAGTTGAGTATTCTTGCGGGTATAAGAAGCAGATCCCATTCACTGTCACTAAATAAAAATGTTATTAATTAATGACTTTTGTTATATTGTACTACTTGGTAGGAATTTTTATTTGACTTTAAATTACTTTAAAATCTAAATTAATCTAATCTGGCAGTCCTGTGGGTCAAACCGAGTAGAGTGTGGTGCTTGCAACACAAAGGTCAGGGGGGTTAATGCCCAGGCAATGCAAGACTGATAGAAATATATGTTAATGCTGTTTAAGTTGCTTTGGATAGAAGTGTCATCCAAATGTATGTATTCAACATATTCTAATCACATGCATCAAGACTTCATATGCTTTTTACACTGATTGTTTTGCTGTTGCTTTTAAATGACATCACGTATTCAGGATTGAATATGAATCAGTCATTAGAAAACCCCATATTGAAATCCTGCTTTCTAAAGGTCTTTGCTCTCTGAGCTGTTTTTACAAGGATGATTAACATGATAAGAATTTTAAAAGCATGGTTTTATGTGCTCGCGAGGTCCAAAGGGCTGGTACAGATGCTATTTTTTTTTATTGCACTCACATTTGAGATTAATCCAAGATGCATATAGACGTTAGTGTTAGAATAAGTTGACGTGTTGCAAAGTTACTCCTACATGAGAAAAACACTGGGCTGGGCAAATATAGGAAAGAGCACATGCTGGGTTAATTTTAACAAGCAAATTCGGTTGTTTATTTAATAGAATAGTTCATACAAAAATGTCCGCCATGATTTACTCACCCTCAAGCCATCCTAGGTGTGTGTGACTTTCTTCTTTCAGACGAACACAGTCAGCGTTATAAAAAAATGCCCTGGCTAATCGAAACTTTATAATGGCAGTGACAGCCCAAAATTTAAAGCCCCACAGAGAAGTACTTCAGATGAATACTGGTGTGGAGGAAGCTAGATATTTCATTTTATAATGAGATAAATATGTATATTTTTATTTCACAAACCCATTGATATGCTTCAGATTAACCTTTAATTTAAGCTTCAGACGGCCTTTATTAACCCCCAGAGCTGTATGGAGTACTTTTATAATGGATGGATGCACTTTTTTGGGCTTCAAATTTTATTAAAAAACTTGGATTAGCCAGGAATTTTATTTTAAAATAAATATGTGTTCGTTTGAAAGAAGAAAGTCATATACACTTATGATGACTTGAGGGGGAGTAAATCATTGGATAATATATATTTTTGGGTGAACTGTCCCTTTAACCCAGAATAGTGGGTTGATTTGTTTTTAATATAATGCTAGCCTCATACAAGAATTAATGCTTATGGATGAACTTAAATCCTCTAAACCAGTGGTTCTCAAACCTCTCCTGATGTACCACCCAGGAGAAGCACATTTTGTATGTCTCCCAATATCTTAAACACCCATTTCAGGTTTTGCAGTCTCTACTAATGAGCTCATGAGTTGAATCAGGTGTGTTAGATGAGGGAGACATACAAACTGTGCAGGGCTGGTGGTCCTCCAGGACAGGTTTGAGAACCACTTCTCTAAACGTAAAATAAAATAAAAAATACTCCACACAACCACTTGTTTGCATGATAATTCCTTTATTTTCAAACATATTTTACAGTATAGCATATTTTATATAGATTATAACACAAAAAACTACCCAAACACTGGAAAAATAACCCCCAAAAATAACCCCCAAAAAGCACAACTCAGGATTTGGAAAAAACATTTGAAGATTTTTGTGCAGTCAGCAGTAAGTCTGTTGAAGGACCATCACAATAAAGAGTCAGCAGATATTAACTACAGTCTACTAATACTCTAATGAGAGCTAATTGACATGTTGTTGCAAAGCTACTAGTAAACAGATTGTTAAAAAGGGACCATCATAATAAAGTGTTGCCCAAAACTCATCCGACAGGTACACAAACCTTTCTCTCTATCGTCAGCCCTGTCATTTCACCCATTCCTGTTATCCATGGATTATGTGTGCTTCACAATTGAGACATTTGGCCAGAAATACAATCATGACAGACAGATACTGTACTCTACACATTAACGAAATCCATACAGCAGGTCAAAGTTCAAGCATATGACTGAATAAATCTGATTAGGAGTCTGATGTGATAAATGCGAGACTGTGATGACAGGTGTTAAAGGCCATTAGATCAGACTAAGATTATACTACACAAATGGATCTGATTTCAGTCATAACTCAATTTAAACCCCATTAAAAGAGCCACAGCTTGGTCCCGGAAGTACAACACCTCTGTCATGTGTAATGTGAGATGTTTTTGGGTGGGAGTTCTCAGAAGTTCAGGCAGTTTTAAGGAAGTAGACGTCTTTTCTTATAAGGCGAGCATTGGGACAGACTGTGATTGACACAACCGATCTTGTTCTGTTCTGTGATTTCTCAGAAAATTGTATCAGCTTTCAGAATAATGGGTGTGTGTGTGCTCCCGTCACATTTCTTCTCAGTGACGATGGTACGGCTAGTAATGGTTATTCAAACCGAGTCAGGAGAATAAACGACTTCCTCGCATTAAAATCCTAAATAGTTATAAATATGTCACATTTGAACAAATTAGATAATAGCGTGCGTCATCACAGGTTAAATGCTGTCTGTTAGCATACGGCATGTGTAAGCGTGTGTGTGTGTGTGTGTGGGTGTGTGTTCGGCTGGTATAGCCAGCGGGAAGGGAAAAACGGTTAAAGAGAGCTGGAATTGGAAAGACCCTAAAGAGAGCGAGCGCTGGCTGGGAAGGGTCACGTGGGGACATGGAGCCTGTAAAGACTTGTTCATACTGTCCCAACAAACACCAACAATCATCCGTCAGTCATCTAACCACTGGAAGTCATTGTTTGTTGGCTGTTTTTAATGTTGCACCATTATTTTTATGCACCCACGCACACACACGTTTGTTTTTGTGACATATGGGGACATTCCATAGGCGTAATGGTTTTTATACTGTACAAATCGTATTTTCTATCCCCTTACACTACCCCAGGGGCGTAGCACCAAATTTTGGGCCCTGGGTACAAACCATCTTGCTGGGCCCCCGTACCATGTATGTGTATGTATAGAAAACTGACTTCTAAGCCCCCCCCCCCTGCCTCGGGCCCTGGTTACTCAGTACCCTTTATCCCCCCAGTCCCACGCCCCTGCACTACCCTACCCCTAAACCTACCCATCACACACACACACACACACACACACACACACACACACACACACACACACACACACACACACACACACACACACACACACGTCTGGTTCACTATCTTTGTGGGGACTCTCCATAAACGTAATGGTTTTTATACTGTACTGTACGGCCCAGCCCCTAAACCTACCCATTACAGGAAACATTCTGCATTTTTACTTTCTCAAAAAAAAAAAACAATTTAGCATGTTTATGAATCCATTTACATTGTGGGGACCACTGGCTGGTGATCTCAGGTTTATATTAAAACGGTTGAAGAGAGCTGGAACTGGAAAGACCCTAAAGAGAGCGAGCGCTGGCTGGGAAGGGTCACGTGGGGACATGGAGCCTGTAAAGACTTGTTCATACTGTCCCAACAAACACCAACAATCATCCCTCAGTCATCTAACCACTGGAAGTCATTGTTTGTTGCCGTGTTTTTGATGTTGCACCATTATTTTTTTTATTACAATTGACTACATTTATTTTCAATTCTAACACACGCACACGCACACGCACACACACACACACACACACACACACACACACACACACACACACACACACACACACACACACACACACTTTTTTTTGTAAATTGTGGGGACTCTCCATAGGCGTAATGGCTTTTATTCTGCACAAACCGTATTTTCTATCCCCCTAAACTAACCCTGGCCCTAAACCTACCCAACACACACACACACACACACACACACTGCCCTGCCCCTAAACCTACCCATCACACACACACACACACTGCCTTGCCCCTAAAACTACCCATCACAGGAAACATTCAGCATTTTTACTTTCTCAAAAAAACTCATCCTGTATGATTTATAAGCATTTTGAAAAGTGGGGACATGGCCAATCCTCTCCTGTAATACCTGTGTCATACCCATGTCATTTCACACATTTGTGTCCTCATATTTCACAAAAAACAAACTGCCCCTACCCCTAAACCTACCCATCTCGGTAAAAACATTTTCAAAAAACAACACTTAGTAGGATTTATAAGATGCTTTCCTCATGGGGACCAAAAAATGTCCCCACAAGGACAAGGATTTCATATATTGCCATCTTTGTGGGGACATTTTTCTCCATAATGTAATGTTTACCATGCCGGCCACACACACACACACGCACGCACACACAATAACAATTTTTTTTTGTTTTTTGTTTAATTATTAGATTTAGTTTGAAAGTCATCTAACCACTGGGAAAGCAAGAATTGACAAAAATGTAAAATGTGTACCTTGAATGCAATGTAAGACACTTTGGATAAAAGCGTCTGCCAAATGCATAAATGTAAAATGTCATTTTGATTGCCTTAATAAACAATGTACTAAATAATGGAATATTTAAATATCACTTTTTGCTTTATAGTAATGCAAATGAGAATTTGATTTATTTACTGTAGGCTACTGACAATTAAATGTTCTTGTCATGAGAATAATGTTAAACACAAATAAATCTTATGTCAGTATCTACTTATGTTACAGTATTTGTCTTTTTAAAGTACTCTGAATGTGAATTCTGAGCAGTGTTCAGTTTAGCATAATAATAAGAAATAAATCAGGTGGTCTGACTCTAATATGATGAACTCTCTTTTAGTCACGAGTCGCCCGTCTCCTCCTGCAAACGTGTCCATTCATTGTGACAGCTATGGAGTGGAAGTACGATGGGAATATCCCGATCTCAGTCCGGATGTTTCCTTCTTAGCGAAGGTGATCGCGGCAGTCAATTCTGAAAACAGGTAAATGATCTGAATCAAACCACAACAGCTTCAATCTTTCACTGCCTTTTATAGTCTTTAAAAGGTTCATTCTAGCTTGATTAAATGACTGAATCATTGTGAAATACTAGCCAAACCATAAGGCTTTTCATTTTTTAGTTTGAAAGTGTTTAATTGTTGTCATCATGACCTTACTGTTATTTATTTATGTTCCAGGATACTACTGAATAGCACACAAAAACTAAGTTTGAACATATCCAGTATGCTGTTCGATTCAGGGACCAATTACTACTTTGTCCGTGTGGAGGCCACTCGGGGAGGACAGCCGTCAGAATCTCGCGATTCAGATATTTTCAGCTTCAATGAATTAGTCACCAATGCCAAAATCACGTGTATGTTTAGCCTGTGTTATTGGTTGAGCTCTGAAATATCATCCATTAACTATCGTAGCAAACATATGCAGTGTGATCTAACAGTACTGTTGTTGTGCGTTCAGGTCATTTGGATTTTCCCGAGGTTGAACTTTCACCCAAAGATGGCGAACTTCTCGTCCAGTTCATCAACCCTATTGAACTGTACAGAAATACGCCGGCTCTGAGGGACCTCAAAGATAATAAACTGACATACACCGTTGAAGCAGAAGAGGTAGCATTCACTTTCCTGTCCGCTTATAAGAATGGATCACACAAAAACTTCAGCAGCTTTTTTATAGTGTGATCATTTATAGCTCAAAAAAGCACCATAAGTAGCCCATGGGATTTTTAACACTATATTCTAGCTATAGTCTTTATAGTCTATATTCTAGCTATAGTCTTTATAGTCTATATTCTAGCTATAGTCTTTATAGTCTATATTCTAGCTATAGTCTTTATAGTCTATATTCTAGCTATAGTCTTTATAGTCTATATAGCTATAGTCTTTATAGTCTATATTCTAGCTATAGTCTTTATAGTCTATATAGCTATAGTCTTTATAGTCTATATTCTAGCTATAGTCTTTATAGTCTATATAGCTATAGTCTTTATAGTCTATATTCTAGCTATAGTCTTTATAGTCTATATTCTAGCTATAGTCTTTATAGTCTATATAGCTATAGTCTTTATAGTCTATATAGCTAAAGTCTTTATAGTCTATATAGCTATAGTCTTTATAGTCTATATAGCTATAGTCTTTATAGTCTATATAGCTATAGTCTTTATAGTCTATATTCTAGCTATAGTCTTTATAGTCTATATAGCTATAGTCTTTATAGTCTATATAGCTATAGTCTTTATAGTCTATATTCTAGCTATAGTCTTTATAGTCTATATTCTAGCTATAGTCTTTATAGTCTATATTCTAGCTATAGTCTTTATAGTCTATATAGCTATAGTCTTTATAGTCTATATAGCTATAGTCTTTATAATCTATATAGCTATAGTCTTTATAATCTATATAGCTATAGTCTTTATAGTCTATATAGCTATAGTCTTTATAGTCTATATAGCTATAGTCTTTATAGTCTATATAGCTATAGTCTTTATAGTCTATATAGCTATAGTCTTTATAGTCTATATAGCTATAGTCTTTATAGTCTATATAGCTATAGTCTTTATAATCTATATAGCTATAGTCTTTATAGTCTATATAGCTATAGTCTTTATAGTCTATATAGCTATAGTCTTTATAGTCTATATTCTAGCTATAGTCTTTATAGTCTATATTCTAGCTATAGTCTTTATAGTCTATATAGCTATAGTCTTTATAGTCTATATAGCTATAGTCTTTATAGTCTATATAGCTATAGTCTTTATAGTCTATATTCTAGCTATAGTCTTTATAGTCTATATTCTAGCTATAGTCTTTATAGTCTATATTCTAGCTATAGTCTTTATAGTCTATATAGCTATAGTCTTTATAATCTATATAGCTATAGTCTTTATAGTCTATATAGCTATAGTCTTTATAGTCTATATAGCTATAGTCTTTATAGTCTATATAGCTATAGTCTTTATAGTCTATATAGCTATAGTCTTTATAGTCTATATTCTAGCTATAGTCTTTATAGTCTATATTCTAGCTATAGTCTTTATAGTCTATATAGCTATAGTCTTTATAGTCTATATTCTAGCTATAGTCTTTATAGTCTATATTCTAGCTATAGTCTTTATAGTCTATATTCTAGCTATAGTCTTTATAGTCTATATAGCTATAGTCTTTATAGTCTATATAGCTATAGTCTTTATAGTCTATATAGCTATAGTCTTTATAGTCTATATAGCTATAGTCTTTATAGTCTATATAGCTATAGTCTTTATAGTCTATATAGCTATAGTCTTTATAGTCTATATAGCTATAGTCTTTATAGTCTATATAGCTATAGTCTTTATAGTCTATATAGCTATAGTCTTTATAGTCTATATTCTAGCTATAGTCTTTATAGTCTATATTCTAGCTATAGTCTTTATAGTCTATATTCTAGCTATAGTCTTTATAGTCTATATTCTAGCTATAGTCTTTATAGTCTATATAGCTATAGTCTTTATAGTCTATATAGCTATAGTCTTTATAGTCTATATTCTAGCTATAGTCTTTATAGTCTATATAGCTATAGTCTTTATAGTCTATATAGCTATAGTCTTTATAGTCTATATAGCTATAGTCTTTATAGTCTATATAGCTATAGTCTTTATAGTCTATATAGCTATAGTCTTTATAGTCTATATAGCTATAGTCTTTATAGTCTATATTCTAGCTATAGTCTTTATAGTCTATATTCTAGCTATAGTCTTTATAGTCTATATTCTAGCTATAGTCTTTATAGTCTATATAGCTATAGTCTTTATAGTCTATATAGCTATAGTCTTTATAATCTATATAGCTATAGTCTTTATAGTCTATATAGCTATAGTCTTTATAGTCTATATAGCTATAGTCTTTATAGTCTATATAGCTATAGTCTTTATAGTCTATATTCTAGCTATAGTCTTTATAGTCTATATAGCTATAGTCTTTATAGTCTATATAGCTATAGTCTTTATAGTCTATATAGCTATAGTCTTTATAGTCTATATAGCTATAGTCTTTATAGTCTATATAGCTATAGTCTTTATAGTCTATATAGCTATAGTCTTTATAGTCTATATAGCTATAGCCTTTATAGTCTATATAGCTATAGTCTTTATAGTCTATATAGACTATATAGCTATAGTCTTTATAGTCTATATAGCTATAGTCTTTATAGTCTATATAGCTATAGTCTTTATAGTCTATATAGCTATAGTCTTTATAGTCTATATAGCTATAGTCTTTATAGTCTATATAGCTATAGTCTTTATAGTCTATATAGCTATAGTCTTTATAGTCTATATAGCTATAGTCTTTATAGTCTATATAGCTATAGTCTTTATAGTCTATATTCTAGCTATAGTCTTTATAGTCTATATAGCTATAGTCTTTATAGTCTATATTCTAGCTATAGTCTTTATAGTCTATATTCTAGCTATAGTCTTTATAGTCTATATAGCTATAGTCTTTATAGTCTATATTCTAGCTATAGTCTTTATAGTCTATATTCTAGCTATATTATATAATTGTCTTATGTGTGGAAACAACTGAAAACTTAAGAAATGATTAATCCTAAAATGAAGATTACGGTGGTCGGTACGATTTTTAAATGTCTCTTCTGCTCACAGAGGCTGCATTTATTTGATCAAAAATACACTAAAATCAGTAAAATTGTGAAATATTATTACAATTTAAGATACCTGTTTTATATGTCATGTGATAATGTTCAGCATCATTACTCATCATTACGGGGCACATGACCCTTTAGAAATTATTCTGATATGCTGATTTGATGCTCAAGAAATATATATTTTTTGATGAATAGATTATAAAAGTTGTATATATTTATTTGAAAAAAACAAACTTTGAATGGTAGTGTTAATCTGAATGAAATTCAGTGCACAATTTTTGTGAACTGTTTTTTAACTGTCTTCTTTCAAACTTCTTACAGGGAGCCCAGAAACATGGTGTATCATGTCTAATGGAGACTAAAACATGCGAGACGTCCGTTTTGTTTTCCGAGCACAGAGGAAATTACTGTGTCAGTCTGACTGGACAAATCGGACAAAGAAAACTCAATCCTAGAAGAAGCTGCTTCAGGGGAGACATAAGGATCTGTAAGTGCCAATTCAACCAAACAAACTTCCACTCATTTCTACAGCAGATGATAGAGGAAATGCAGCATCCATCATTAGTTCATATCTATGAGGACTTTACTGTTATTTAAAAAATATTCAAATATTGTTTTCATAATTTTTAATCCATTCTAATTTTTATGAACTTATTTTAATTCTTAAATCTCAAGAATATGAATCACGCTCTTCTTCATACAAATGCTTTTAAACCATCCAAAACAAAAGAGAATGCGCTGTCTGTGAATGTCCCGACCAAGTGTGCCACACAAGTCCTGAAAAGTGAAGCCAAAGCGTCTCTATCGCCCCCAGGGGGCTGCATGCAGTATAGCTCATAAACCCCGCCCTCTCCATGAAATGTAACGGGACATAAGACAAAACAATCAAACTACACTTCAAATATATTCTTCCCAACAATGGTTTTTGTCATTTTAGGCAGTTTTTATCAAGCTGATGTAAGTGCACCAACACATTTTTTGGGAACTTCAGTATGAGATTGGAGCTTTAGCTTTAATTTTCGACATTTCCACAACTGTTTATTTCACAAGAAGTTGCTTGAACGAACAAGAACACACACAATTATGCCAAAAACCCAGTTTTGTCGAGTATAAAAGCAGTCTTCGATGAGTTAAATAACGTCTTCAAACGTCAGATCGGCGTAATGTTCAGCAGCGGCAGATCTTAAAGTGACAGCAGCACAATAAACCAGTCGCTGTGATGTCTCACTAATGTTCAAAGAAAAAAGGTTACAGAGAAAATTATAGCTTTAATAAGGATTAAACTATATTTATTTTACAACTTAAGCAGGTAAGACTGTAATGTGTTCTTTATTCAATTTCTGTATTTCTTACCTGTCAGACAGAAGACATTTATTATAATGGTTTATGTGACAATTGTTTGAATTTCAGTTAAATTAAGTTATTTTTTAAAGCCTAATAAATATTGAACTTGATAGCTTTCAAAAATACTGTAATATTTATTGACAGCACTAATATAAATCCATCACAAAATCAAGTTATCATCAACTGATTAAATGTTTATTTATTTTTAAAAAATGAGTTGGAGTACAAACATAATGGGACAAATATTAAAAGTATATTAAAAGACAAAGCTAACCTGCACAAGCTGAGGAGGATGTTTTTGACTCTTCCACCCAGATCCCCCGTTCACGGTGTACCTGTATCCAGTGCTGGGGGTCGTCTTAACACTGCTTTTCCTGACCGTCATCATTATGCTGCTAGTGATGAAATACAACTCAGAAATTAAGAAGGAAGCCAGCTCTGTGCGTCACAGATTTGGGGTAAGTTGCTGTTTGGGATCTGTATTTATGTGTAAATTGTTCAGTAAAACATTCTCACGTAATTACCAGATTGAATTGAAAACACAAAATTGTGTAAAAATAATTGCACAAACAATTTACAATAAACAAGAAACCAATCAAAATCAGCATTATTATTGTTAACTAAGGCCTAGTAAACGAGTATTTTTATAAAGTTTTTTTCTTCGATAAAAAAAAAAAAAAATTATATATATATAGTTTTTTTTTTTTTTTAATTTTTTTATCGAAGATATCATGCCAAACAAACAGGTGGCAATATAACCCTAACCGTAAAGCCATATTGGCCAATCAGAAGCCTGGAAAATAGGCGGTTCTGGTTTTAACATAATAAGCCAAAATCTCTTTTTTTCTTCAAAAAAGTGTGGTTTCCGTGACCGGATAATGGTTTGCATGTGGACGAACGGTCAAACCGCATAGAAAAATCAGCAGTTTTGAAAATAACTGTGTGGACAGGACCTAAAACTACAATTACCGTATTGTTCCGAAAATAAGACCATTTTATTTTCTTAGAAACGTACCTAAAAAAAACCCAAAAACACTTTTACATGTCAAAAATATACCTGAGGGCAACAAGAGGGCCGCTAAATACAGGTAAAAGGTGTGTCAGGTAAAATACGTTAACGGTCAAAGTAAAGCTTACCGTCTAAGAGCCGCGTGACTGTCATGTTTGCGTGCCTCGCTGACGGGCTGAACTTCCAACGTACGTGACTTTTATACGTAACTGTACACAGGTTTTACTTCTGCTGTTAATGACATTTTGGTAGACTACATGGTTTAACTATGAGATGGAAAGTCTTATTTATATATATATATATATATCATTCAGGTTATTAGGATGGTATGCCTAAAAGTGTTTTTGCATTTTACCAGTATTTTTCCATACTTTCAATACAAACATTAAATTATGAAATATATGTAATATGAAAATTCTTTCAAAAAAAAGCATTTTCTTTATAAGAACATATTTATAAAATACAAGATTTGATCCACCTTGAAAAAAAGGGGGTTGCCTTATATTTGGAACAATACGGTATTAAACATTTTTAATAAATATTATTTAATAATAAATAATATTAAATAAATAATGAAAAGCTTAAACTTAAATGAGTAATGTTGAAACTGAAATAAAGTTTTAATTTGAAATACTAAAGTGACTAAAATAGAGCTAAATAGACAAAAAATATGACAAAATTACTAAAACTGAAATGCTATTTCAAAATATTACTAAATGCTACACTAATCACCATTCAGATGTGAGTATTACATGTCATTTAGCTACCATTAAAAATTGTTTTTTAATAATTGAAATAAAACTGATGTAAAATATAAATATTAGACAAAAACTACTAAGAAACTTTAGAAAACTACTACAATTCAAATGAAAACTAAATAATAAAATAAGAATTACTACACTTGAAAAATATATAAATAATGCTAAAAAAGACACCACTAATCACCATACAAATGTGGGCTGGCAAAACTGAGCTAGTAAACCACACACACACACACACATATCTCTGATTAAAGGGACAGTTCACCCCAAAAATCCTCATGTACTCGACCTCATGTGGTTCCAAACCAATGACTTTCTGTTTTCTGTGCAACATAAATGATCAAATGACTCATTATTTTTATGTCCTTATGATAAAAGCCGGTGGGATCCAGCGTTGTTTGCTTCCAAACAATCTTTTTAGGTGAACTATCCCTTTAATCAGTCAGTTTTTAATCAGATCTCTATTGTTGTCGTGAGCTTGTTGTGGTACCCGGCCGCATTCCTGCCCGGGGCTCGGCGACTCTAAATGTTCTCTTTCTGGTTTGGTAGGATATCATGCCAACACAAACACACTTTTGCAAACCGGAGCTGGAGATCTGTGTCAGCGATCTGCACATCGAACCAGACGAGGGACTTAAAGAACAAACCACGTTACTAGAGATAGCATGCTACAGCGACGAGGAGCCGGCCGCTGGGTACAAGGATGAGCGGTCCGGCGGTTCGGACACTGTAAGTCCGTACGGGGAAAATGACCTGGATGATGACACTGAGCAGGACGACTTGCCGGATGGCTACGACTGTCCACACGCCCTCAGTCTGGAGATGAGTCCTGGAGATGTGGTAAAAGGTTATGGGTGCTAGAGACTCCCTCTTTGTTTCCAGAGGTGGAGAAGTGACGGAAAGTCCCAAACACAGACTGTAAAAGCACCCGTCTCCAGGATATTCTGGGAAAATGACACCGGTTGGGAATGTTCTTACAAATACAGGCCTTTACATGACATCACGAAATTCCCCAGAGGTTTTCCGATTCATGGAAAAATGTGTCATCATTACCGGCACTCCCTTTTATTTGAATTGAACACCTTTGACACTAGATCAGTAATTTTTTTTTTTTTTTTAAAGCATTTGCGTCTATCAAAGCTTGTATTTGTTGCTGCATATGGTCATTTTATCTTCAGGTCGGCCAGAATTAATTCCTTTGGCCAAAGTCATTTACGAGTGCTGCTCCGGTCAGGTGACTCGTGAATTTGGATTCATGTTGCAATCCGCACAAGTTTCACCGGAATTACCAGCGTGGCAGAACCATTTGTATTTTGTTTCACTCTCACCAAACAGATCATTCATCAGCAGTTTTGTTGAAAATGACAGCAAAATAATTCTACATGAATTAAAATCTATATTTATTTTGTAAGATAGGAAATGCACCAGTTGAGCTATAATAAAACAGAAATGTTCACTACCGTTCAAATGTTTAAAAAAATCCATATTTTAATTCAGCAAGGACATTTTAATTTGCTCAAAAGAGACAGTAAAGACATTTTCTATTGCTCAAAATATAAATGTATCATGTTTTCAACATTGATAATATTTCTTGAGCAGCAAATCCTCATATCTGAAGGATTTCTGAAGGATTATGAGACACTGAAGACTGGAGTAATGATGCTGAAAATACAGCTTAGATCACAGGAATACATTTTAAAATATATTACAATAGAAAACTTAAATGGTAATATTTAAAAATGTTACTGTAATTTTTGATCAAATAAATGCAGCCTTGGTGAAAAGAGGAGACTTTCAAAAACATTTAAAAATCTTTAAAAAGTTTCTCCAAACCTTTGAATGGTAGTCTATGCATAAGTTAACTAAATACTTCCAGCTTGGAAATTTAAATTTCCAGCAAAAATGTGATCAACTCAGAAATTACTGTATTTGTGAAATAATAGGAACATATTAGAGCTCACGGCCATATAGCAGATCTTCACGCTCGCTCCAGATGAAAACAGGAATTTTTATTTCAGGTCAAAAAAATATTAGTTTTTTTATTTGTGTATTGTTCAAGCTTGTGAAGGACATTTGTGCACTTTGCCTAATCATACAGGAGAGATTGTCGTCGTAATGAATTGAGAAGCCATCCTGTCCAGCTTCCCGGCAGCTGATAGTTTGATTTAAGTTCAATGCTGTGCCACTGGTGAAAATGCTGTGTTTTTAGCAAAAGTGGGACTGGGATTTTGGTTTTTATAACTGGCTGAAATAACTTTTTAGACTGTGATGAATAGGTTTAATTACATTTTTGTACATATATAATTACCTTTAAAAAGTCAAGCCTGATAAACACAACAGTTTGTGTAGAGTCCATTCATTATGATCCATCCATGGCAACACTATTCATAAACATGAATGGTCTGCTTATACACTGCATGAGGAAAATAACACGGAAGTCCTGGTAAGGTAAATGCAGCAGCAACAGACGTGTCTTCAGTAAGGTCCTATAGTCTCTGCTGGTGTTGGTACAGTCTCCTACGAGAGCTTCAGGCCCTGGACATTTGCTCTTAAACTAACCAGCTGTTTCTCCTGCATCTGTTTCTCCTGTTTGAAGGCCAGTTTGTTCGCCTTCTTCTCGGTCCTCCTCTCCTGAAACAATGAAGGAACAAATGTGAATGCCAGGGTGAGGCAGTGGTGCCTTTTAGCCAATATGCTGCTAAGCGGCTATTAAAGGGACAGTTCACCCAAAAATTAAAATGTGATGTTTATCTGCTTACCCCCAGGGCATCCGAGATGTAGGTGTGTTTGTTTGTTCAGTAGAACACAAAGGAAGATTTTTAACTCAACTGTTGCTCGTATAACGCATGTCAATGGGGTGTATTTCTATGAGAGTAAAAAACACGCAGACATACGAATCCATATTAAACCCTGCGGCTCGTGGCGACACATTGATGTCTAAAGACACGAAACGATCGGTTTCTGCGAGGAACCCAACAGTATTTGTGTTATTTTTACCTCATATCAGACGAATCTCACCTAGTATTCCCAGCGTCATTACCTCCACCGAATAAGGTCAAAATCCCAGTGCGATCATAGATATTTATATATAGATGCCTCATTAGTGGCTGTGCGGATTGGTCAAATGAGGTCTACGTAAATATATCTATGATCACGCCAGTATTTTCACCTTCTTCGGCCGAAGTAATGGCGCTGGGGAATACTAGATGAGATTCGTCTGATATGAGGTAAAAATAACACAAATACTGTTGGGTTTCTCGCAGAAACCGATCGTTTCGCGTCTTTAGAGATCAATGTGCCGCCACGAGCCACAGGGTTTAATATGGATTTGTATGTCTGTGTTTTTTATTCATAGAAATACACCCCATTGACATACATTATACGAGCAACGGTAGAGTTCAAAATCTTCATTTGGGTTCTACTGAAGAAACAAACACACCTACATGTTGGATGCCCTGGGGGTAAGCAGATAAACATCTAATTTGATCTATTTTACTATCCCTTTAACTAGCCCCTTTCCTCCACCCAGGGCCAGCCCAGGCTCCGCTAGTGCCCAAGATCAGTGGTTCTCAAACCTGTCCTAGGGACCCCTCACCATTGCACATTTTGGGTGTCTCCTTTATCAGACACCCAATTCAAGTCTTGCAGTCTCTACTAATGTGTTGAATCAGGTGTGTTAAATGAGGGAGACAAGGAAAATGTGCAACGGTAAGGGCTCCCCAGGACAGGTTTGAGAACCACTGCCCTATAGACGAGATTTTGAATAGATAATGCAAATGCTTAAAAGGTCCCGTTCTTCGCGATCCCATCTTTCAAACTTTAGTTAGTGTGTATTGTTGCTGTTAGAGCATTGAGCGCGTACATCTCCCCGTTATGCTAAGAGGCGGGACCTTTCCGGGCAAAGTGCGCTAAGCTGCTGTCCAATCACAGCGCGGGAAGCGCTGGCCCAATCAGAACTCGTAACGTGTTTCTGAAGGAGGGACTTCATTGAACAAGGAAATCATCAGGCCGTTTTTAGGACAGAGGAAACAGCGCTGTACAGATAAGTCAGTTGTGTGAAAAATACTGTGTGTTTTTTTACACGCGAAACATGAACTCGTGTTATATTGCACACTGTAAAAACAATCAAGGTTTCAAAAACAAACGAAAAACGGGACCTTTGAAATATGAATAGTGCTCAATAAATTAAACACAGTGTGAAAAGCCTTAATGAAGCCACCCTAAAGGCCTTCGCATGCAAAATTTTCGCACGTAAAAAAAATAAATTCGACTCACGTTATGCCAATCACGCTTGCACACAGCCTCCGAAACTTTCGTCCGTCAAAAATTTTTTTTGGAACAGTTTCGATTTTCTGCGTTTTTGCATCCGTAAAAATGCATTTTGAGAAGTTTTGACAACTCAGAGCCACCATACATATTATTCTATCAGAAATACTACAAATATTATATCACAGCTATAATTATAGCACACCAAGTCCCTGTAAACCACATGCGTGTGTGTGTGTGTGTGTGTGTGTGTGTGTGTGTGTGTGTGTGTGTGTGTGTGTGTTGGGTAGGTTTAGGGGTAGGGGCAGTGTAAGGGGATAGAAAATACGGTTTGTACAGTATAAAAACCATTACGCCTATGGAATGTCACAAAAACAAACGTGTGTGTGTGTGTGTGGATCCATACATACTGCCAGTCTTTGTTCAGGATCGACTGATGCACGGACATTGGTGATCTTTTTAATATGTGGCTCCAGTATCGCTAACAAATCATCAAACTGAGCTACTGACACTAAAGTAAACTTTGGATCGGTCTGGATAATCCCGCTGGATAAGGAGGAGGAACTCTCCTTCCTCTCTACGCGACCGCAGGAGTAGATGAACCCAATATTTCCTCAGGACAAAACAAATCATCCTCACTACTTGAAGATGTTGGCTTGTTTTGCGTTTTTTTCCCCGTAACGCATTCATTAATACGCATTGGACTCAGTATGCAAGGTTTCTGTGCGTGACGAATTTTTCGGATCACGAATACACAAAAATTTCAGATTTCGTGTGCTAAGGCCTTAATGAATATTTAAAATCGTTTTCAGCATGCCACAACAGATTTGACAAGCAAACGCTGCCGTACGCACCTTTCTCTCGGTCTTGATGGCGTGTTTCCTGGCCCTCCTCTCCTCTGCGCTCTCCTCCCGCGAGCGGGGCTGCGTGGAGACGCGGGGCAGGTCTGAGTCGTTTATCCTCTCCATCCTCTCCACCTGTTTGGCCGTTGGGCCTCGTTTGGCCAGAACATCCAGAGGAATCCCCGTCTTATCGGACACTCGGATCTGCAAACACAATTACAATGAATGCAGATTAGGCAGATGCTTTCATCCAAACCAACTTACACTGCATTCAAAATATACATGGTCATCAGTTCATGCATTCCCTAGGAATCACACCCATAACCTTGGCATTGCAAAAGGCACGCACAAGTCTACTGACTGCATCATGTCCTTCCAGTGTTTATCAGCTAATGTGTTTTAAAGCACTAAATCCTTTTATAACCCAGTTCATCCCTGTGAACAAACATTCACCTCAAGTGACCTCTAAAATGTTTTAGTCACAATACATCGAATGCAAACTATTGTCAAGAGAATGTAAATGGCATTGGCCTGCATGTGACCCATTATAACAGTATTATCGGTCACATAAACTATGAATGAGCTTGAAGAATTAATGCATTAAATATCCATTAAATGCATGACGTCATATGACAGGGTAATATTCGTTAGGATCAATTAATGAATACAAAATCATCCACAATCTTATTGGTACAAATATAGTATGTTTGCTTCTGTGTCTGTGCTGTAGGTGAAAACATTCATACACGTAACTCAGAGCACATCTTACATTTGCTTCACATGCAAAATATATGCGGATTTGAATTGGAAATCGAATTTCCAGTGTATTTCACCCTAGCCTTCATCATCAGTGTAATGAAATAGCCATTTCTGAAATATCCTTGGCTAAATGAGACATGTGAGGCAGGTTTCTTCACCTTTGGAGGGTCCTGGATGAGTTTGGGCCGGTTGTAGATGTTGGAGTAAGTGCCTAAAAGAGAAAGATGAACATGATCAATCACTCCTGATTTACAGCATCATTCAAAGTCCTGAACGCCAGCATCTCTCAGTATTCAGACTCTGAATTATATACAGGTTTGGGGTCAGTAAGATTAAGACATTAAATTGATTAAAAGTGATGGTACAGATATTTATAATGTAACATAAGATTTCTATTTCAAATAAATGCTGTTCTTATGAAATTTCTATACACTTATCAAGAACCCTGGAAAAATGTCTCACTGTTTCCACAAAAATAATATAAAACATGAAAGCTGCACAACTGTTTTCAACATTATAATAAGTGAACACAATAATTAGCCTAGAAATCTAGACGCACCCTAGCGGCAGCAAATCTAATCTGCCTGCGAGTGTCGTCTAGCAACTCTCAATACCCTTCTGAGCTGTAATCGCCCCTTACTCTTGCCGGGCCAATCACATCGTGTATAGAGTCAGTGGGCGGGGCCATAATGCCGATGGCCGAGTTGCGTTTGCTTGCTTCTAGTAAACACAGAAACTGGCGAACGGCGGTCTTTCGAATCAGCTTTGAACACGACTCTAGACTAGTCTCTAAGAAAATAAAGAACGGCACTGAAGTCATTCTTAAGAAGGGAAGATGTGTTCGGGTTTTGCCGACCGGATACGGCGAATGTTTAATCTATCAACAAGCTCTGCTTCACCTTCGTTGCTCTGGTTGGTTGTAGCGCTATCCTATCGCGTGCAGAGGAAGAGCCACCACCTCAAAGAGCATACACAGAGAAGTCCAAATGAAACAATCCCCCATCGTAAGTACACACTGATGGCCTAAGACACCAAACGAGCGGTTTGTGTGAGAAAACGAACAGTATTTATATCGTTTTGACCTCTTGTACACCACTACATCCGACTGATCCGAGGGCGCGCATGCGTGTTTCCTGTGGTGTACAAGAGGTCAAAACTAGGGATGCACCGATCATGATTTTACATGGCCGATTCCGATACCGATTTTTTTCAAGCAAAGTGGCCGATTCCGATACCGATAACCGATTTTATTTTATTTTAAGCAACAAACAATAAAGAAAGAAAGTATACATGAACAAGATGTTTATTTGTTATTTAATAGGCCAATTTGGTTTTTGGCCAATGAAAACAAGTGTGCAATCTGAAATTAATAGGAAATTAAATTAGGTTGAACCTATTTAAAAATTAACATTACCTATTAACTTTAAAATATGCATATTCTGCAATCCAAACAACACAATCAACACACATTGAACAATCCAAACAAAGAATTAACTTAAATCAGCATTTGTTTTTAAATTCAGTTTAAAGGGGAAAAAAGTCTTTACCAGTTAAATTAAAATAAATAATTAAATTAAATAATTTAAAAAAGTTTAGAATTGTTCCAAAAATGTTAAATCAAATAATGTTTAGTGCAACAAAAAAACAAAGAAAACAAAGATGCTACAGCAAATTAATTCAATGTAATTAAGGTAAGGTAAAATAAAAAATAAAATAAAAATGATCATCCTTAACTGATAGTATTTCACTTCAAAAGTGCATGGATGTTTTTTTTTACAAACAGAAGCATTTCGGCTCTCACAAGTTAGTCTGTTTCGTTTCTCTTCCAACACGTGAGAAGCTGAGCTGAACACGTGCTCACTACGCTTGTGCACGGCGCAGAGAGGAGCTCGCGCAACTTCAGCAAGTGCAGGAAAGCTGCTCTTACCGTATTTGTGTGCCAGTAAACCAACGGCTGTTTGCTTCTTTGTATCTGTGCTTCAGACAGGTAGCTCTGCATTTCCAGTCCTGATCGCATATTGCAAAATACTTCCACACAAGTGACGTTCGCGAATGATTGTAATATAAGCGTATGTGGATTGCGCAAGTGGGCGCACTTCCGGAAAAATCGGCGGAAAGAAAAAAAAAAAACGTCCGGTTGCCGGTCGCGCGCTAGAAGCAAAAACCGGCCGGTTCCGATTTTGGGCCGGTCAACCGGTGCATCCCTAGTCAAAACGATATAAATACTGTTCGTTTTCTCACACAAACCGCTCGTTTGGTGTCTTAGGCCATCAGTGTGTACTTACGATGGGGGATTGTTTCATTTGGACTTCTCTGTGTATGCTCTTTGAGGTGGTGACCATAGACCTGCATTATGTGAGGCACAGACAAGAACGGTTTGACCTAAAATGATCAAAATTTAAACTACTGGGGAAACAAATACTCCTACATCTCGGATGCCCATGAGGTAAGCTAAAACATATCAACATTTAAATTCAAAGTGAACTATCCCTTTAAATGGCTGAAATAAAGTCTGTGGTGAACAAAAGCTCAAGACACTTTCACATTTTATTCTATGACATAAAATACATCAGTATTACACCAATCGTGATTTTTTAAACTGTTATGTGTCTTGAAAAATGCGATTGTTAGATGAAACTAGAGTCTGTCGAGGAGATTAAACGCCATCACACCAAACAGCTAAACTTAGTCCAATTTTACAGCCTCATTATGATCATAATTGTGCTCTTATGAACTAGTCCAGTTGTGGGAAGCTTTAGTGATGTTGGGTGACGTTGAAATCGAGTGACTGTGGTGTAGTCCGTTTATAGTCTACCTTTAGCTTTTTACTTCTAGCGACTGCATTCAGGCTTCAAAATGAGTTGTGTTTATCTGTGATAACCATCTTGATGGCCAAAACGTGTAAGTATTTCGCTTGTTTTTTGCGATAATCCAAAATCCTATGGGAAAATCCTATTGGGTTTTTCTTGAGGGGACAGGGCGATGCGAACTGCCGACTGGCCTACAAAGTGACGTCACACCTGCAGCATTCAAGTGCAAAGAGATGTGAAAGAGTCCATTATTCACGTCTCTCTCTCTCTCTGTGTGTGTGTGTGTGTGTGTGTGTGTGTGTGTGTGTGTGTGAGCAAGCTTCGGGTTTGTGCGCACAGAAAACAGTGTGCGAGTACTGACTTGAGTTCTTGGTTTAAAAACTCTTGAAAGTGTAAATCTTCAAGACATATAAATGTGCAAATGATAAACTTTCATTCTCTGATGATTAAACTTTGCAAATCTCATGCGTGCCAAACTGTGGTGCCTGTTCCGTACGGATTACGGATGAACTGCCATCTGTTACACCCTTAATATAAGGGTTAATATGTAAAATAATAATTCATTCACATTAAGGCTGTGCGATATTGAAGAAAAATGCGTAGTCACATAAGTAACAGTCGTGTCCAGTCTATTCTCTGCCTAATGTGTGACCTAAAACGTACACTTTTCACAATGTTGAAGTAGCCTATTAAAATCATACAGATATTGCGAGCCATTGCAATATGTACATTTCGATATTTCGATAATTCACATCCATACATAGCATCAGAAAGTGCACTGCATTCAGACTCACTGATGATGGTCTCACAGTCCCAGCGCTCTGAAGGCTCGATGACCATTCTTTCAATGGCCGCCTCATCTTCATCGTCTTCATCATCCTCGTCTTCCTCTCTCACAGAGGGCAGCTCCGCAGAACCCAGCTGATCTGGTTTCTGATATCTACACACACGCACACATACACAAAGTGATGAGAAGTGTGATCTCACACAAACAGACACACACAGATGCTGTAACAGTCTCACACACTCACTCTTTCTCTTTCTGTATGAAGTAGTCTTTGATGATCTCCTCCAGCCGATTGCTGTCAGGCTCAATGTAGCCCTCCAGCTCCGCGTTATCCAGCGCTCCGATCTCGTCATCGTCAAACTGCTCGTAAAACTATTCAACAACACAACAAACACTCAATTACTGTTTTTAGATCATCGGACTCATGCTTTATAATAGAAGTGTACATAAAAACTATATCAAGGTTTCAGTCATTCAGTGGTTTTGCCTTGAGAAAGAAGTATAAACATGAACACATTCACTATTAACTACGACTTTTACCTCCATAAACTCCTAATTACTGCTTATTAATAGTTAGTAAGGTAGTTGTTAAGTTTAGGTATTGGGCAGGATTAAGAGATGTATAATATGGTGATGCAGAACAAGGCATTTATATGAGCTTTACAAGTACTAATAAACAGCCAATATCCTAGTAATGCATGCTAATAATAAACTAGTTAATCGTGTGAATTACAATTAAAATAAAGTATTATTTATTTTATTTTTTGCATTGTTTAATGTAATATACAAAGTATGATAACAAAAATGGCTATATTTAATAAAAAAAACTTTTTTATATCATATCGCATTGGTTGATGACTTTTTCAACTAGCCAGCAAAGAATAAAAATACATATTTTGTATTTTAATAAGTACTTTGCATCAAACATTGGCAGAGAAATGTGTGCTGAATGAGAGCAGGCCCCTCTGCGCCTCAGATCTGCGGACTGACCTTCTCGAATCGGTCGTCCAGCAGCGTGAGCTGATCGTTCCTCCTCATGACGGAGGAAGTGAGCGAGTACTCTGTGAAACGACTCTTCGTCTCGCAGTCTCCAAACATGAACTCTTTCTGGCCACCTTCCTCATCTGACAGACCCGCAGAGTCATAATCTTGCTCATCATCATCTTCCTCATCCGTGTCCTCCCACTCATCATCATCATCACTGAAGTCAAAAACAAAGGAAACTGGTGAAGGCACCTGATGTAAGGGGGGTATGCCGATTCAAGCATTCAACTGACTTAATTTCATATACATAATTGACCTAATTTACTACCTAAAGGGTTAATTAAGCCAAAAACGTAAGTTTCCATGTCGTTCCAAACCCTTAAGACTTTTGTTCATCTTAAAATATATTTTAGGAGATTTCTGTACCTCCATTGACCGCTAAGCACTACCCCTTTGACACTTGAAAAGTTTAAGTTTTATGAGATTTTTGTGTGTTGTGTATATGTGAATAAAAGCCTAAGTTCATCTGTTCATCTTATAAAGAGGTCGAGTATCTTCTGAAAATGTGGACTAAATCACTCAATTCATATGGGTTAGTTTTACGATTTCTTTATGAACCTTTTAAAGCGTCAAAGTAGCAATTGATTTTTGAAAGATTTTTGAATGAAAGATTTTTCTAGCTGACTAGTAGTCATTTATTTTAAGCCATTAGTCGACTAATCACGCGTTTATATTAATAAATCATAATAATGAGCCTTTGATTGCTTCAATATTTAATACATAGCTTAATCAGTGCTCGAACGTTAAAATTATTTTAACATTTTAAATAATTTATTGATGTTTTCTGTGCGTTGGGCTGCAGAGATTAAGTCGATGGTGACTTGTCATCTCCGCACATAAGCACACTTCCTATGGATTACTCTCCGAATATGTTTTTCACTTGAATTGGTTCATTTAAAACACATTTCACGCTTTCTATAAATATATTTCTCATGTCTGCGAGGCAAGTGGAGGCTGAGTTTCGGTTCATTTTTGCGACACTCAAGTTCACGAAGACCGAAATGGCAGAAAGCACATCCTGATTGTTTTCATTATTTTATAAAAGCTCAAGCTTTTGTTGTTATTGTGCGCTTGCAGAAATAAAATTAGACCCTTTACTGTTTGCATTACTCCTGTATGAACAAAAATGACAGAGTATTTTAAGTTAAATGAAGTGATCATGACTGTTTGTCATGCAGTAAGTGTGCTAATAGCCCACATTTATCTAGGTTAATATAAGTGCAAGCGGACTTGTAAAGTTACTGCCACTTGCGTTTCAAGTGATAAACCATTATTTGAGGTTGATAAATGATGGGCGAATGTTTGGAATTCTTGCCGTCAAAGGCTGCGAGATTTCGCCATTTCCTGTGGAGCCATTTTTTATTTCTGACCGCCTAATAAAATTTAAATCAACCAAGCTTCCTGTAGTCGACTATTAGGGGGCAGCCCTATTTCTTAGATTTCATCAAAAAATTCTTAATTTGTGTTCTGAAGATAAACGCAAGTCTTAAGGGTTTGAAACGACCAAGTAAATTATGACTATTTTCATTTTTGGGTGAACTAACCTTTTAAAATACTCAATTCAATTAACAACGAAGTGGCTCATTTATTCCTGTTACACATTTTATGTAATTTTTGTCAGTTTTACCCCGTGTCACCCATGACGTCATTGGCCTTGATGATGAAGTCGTCTTCCAGCATGTTCTCGGGGTCGTCAAAATCAAAGTCCTCATCCAGCGCAGCCACAATGTCAGGATCCATATCCAACCGCGGCCCTGGAAAGATGCAACATGCAAAACTACACTGTCAGATTTGAATTTGGCCGTTTCTTCAAAAACATTTACTGCTGCAAAAAAAATCATCATACCAATACTATTATTAATTTTTTTTACATGTTTTTGAAAGAGGTCTCTTCTGCTCACAGCATTCATTTGATCAAAAATACAGTAAAATTGAAATATTATTAAATTTTAAAATAGCTTGTTTTCAGTATATGTTCAAATGTAATTTATTCCTGTTCAAAGCTGTATTTTCAGCATTATTACTCCAGTCTTCAGTCACATGATCCTTCAGAAATCATTCTTATATGATGATTTGGTGCTCAAGAAACATTTATGATTATTATCAGCGTTGAAAACTGTTGTGCTGCTTCATATTTGTATGGAAAATGCGATACATGCATTCAAGAATATCTGATGTACATAAAGTTCAAAAGAACTGCGTTTACTTGATATATTAAGTTTTTTGTAATATTATAAATGTTTTTGGTGTCATGTTTGATCAATATGAGGTATGATTTTAAATAAAACAAATGAAATCATTGTTTTTCTGCAGGTTAGTGAGAGCAGTCACACGAGCAGGACTGATTCTGATCTCCAACCGACTCACCTGAAACAGGAGCTGCTTTGTTTAATAAACCAACTTCCTCTTCAAACTCTGATGCAAACACAGACGAGGGCAGGTTGATGGAGGACGCCTGCAGGTACGACACACATCAACATAAAACTTCAGCAGGTCAGCAAAAACACAAGTTTAATGACACTCATCACCTGCAAGGGACACAACCGGACCGTAACACTGACTGTTTGTTGTCAAACACAACTAAATGTCTGAGCAAAAGTGACTACAGATCCATCTAAGTACACATTTAACATTTAAAGTCTTTCTAGGAAAATGGGACATAGTCAGGTCAGAGGTATATTTAATACATGACAGGAATGAAAAGTCTATCCTGAATAAGGTCTATGGACAAAAGTATTGATGAAATCAGATATGCGTATACATTTTTGTCCTCAAAGGCCCGGTTTACACCTGGTATTAATGCTGCTATCTGAATTATTGTAAATACAAGTTTCCTAGGTAAATATTGCACGCCCACTGATGTCGTGTTTACCACTGAGAAGTTCGGAAAAAATTGCAGAGATGGGATGCCATAAACTTTAAACATGATGGCGGGGAGAACTATTACTGTGACAGGTATATGATTTATTCGTTTTTTGCCCAAAACAGCTAGATCTTGTCTGGTCATATATAATGCATGTTTACATATACAAGTAATCATTTTAAGCATATTGTATGTTTTATACACAGCGAAAAAAGCCTGCATTTGACTGAAATTACAGAATCGACAGAAAGCAAACTATCTGGTATCGTAAATGTTTGTCAGTCCAAGTGACACTATAATTTTGTTTAGCTTTTAATAAGATTTTCCCAATTAATAGGCAAGAATAAACCTGTCTTCTATGATTCCTGTTCATTCCGACAACAAAGCACTTGAATGCAATAAGCTCGTAATCATTATCAAATTTCTGATAGCACGTGAAGGCAGCATTAGATGCGTTTTGGCCAAACAGATCACAGGTAGAAGTAGGAGATACTTTCCTGTTTACACCTGGTGTTTTTGGGTGGGTAAATGTATGTTTTTTTTCGAGATCTTTAAATCTAATGGGCAAAATAAGCTTGTGCAATTTTCATATGAAAACGCCAATGGTGTCAGAAGAACATCATTAGATATGTAAATCTGGTAGCCGCCATTCTGCCTTACAGGGACGTTGACTTCCTCTTCCTCCATGTCCTCCTCTGCCGGCTTTGGCCGTGGGTCTCTGTGGACTCGAGGGGCGGAGACCAGCTCCGCAGGATGGGGCGCCTCCCTCAGGTGCTGCAGGTAATCGTAGTCGTCATCGAAAAACACTCCAAACTTGCGCTGTTCCTCCCTCCTCTTCTCCACCTCCACCTGCAGGAACAGACGGCAACTTCAGTGACACGCTCTACAGGCGGACACATGAGTGTCATGACCATTTAACAATGTGTTGTACCTTGGCAGTGGGCAGAAGGACATGTTGAGGTGCTGTCTCGTCTGCAGCCAGCGGGTCTTTCTGACTTCTGTGCACCAGGTGGAAGGACAAAGCATTCTTCTTATTGATGAAGGATTTCTTCTTTCTGTGAGGCTGGAGACACACAGATCACATCTCAAGTACAGCCAACACACACATGCCATATTCTGGGACAGTAGGGTGACTTTAGGGTGAATGATAGTGAATATATAGGCCACCTATTTTACAATAAACACATTCATTATTATGATTACACGAAATATGTATGATTACAGGGGCCTATTGCACAAAACTAGGACAAGGGATTATACCGATATCTTGGTGATTTTGTCATCTGTTTTCAAAATTTAGTACACCGCTGTCGTGTAAACGTACCCTGAAGCCACACTCACACCAAGAACGAAAACGCAAGATAACTTTATATTAGCGGAGATATCCCGGCTTATCCTTATCATTGTTTTGTGCAATAGGCCCCAGAACTAACCTAAATCCATAAACAAGTCTTTTTAGAGCACTGTCACTGTACGTAGAGTCCAAATAACACAGTTATAACTTAAACAATTAACAGTGAAACGTGATTTACAATAACAATTCCCTACTAGCATGCCAGCTAAAAATGCAAACAAGAATAAAACTACTCACCATTATTACACGTTAGTGTGTTATCTGGTCGTTTGTATTTCAGATATCAAGTGACTTTAATGGCATCGATGTTATCAAAAGTAAAAAACGTGGAATCAAATCATAGGGATTCCTCTGTCAGGTCAAAACACATGGACAACGGCGGCCATTTTGAGACTCGACCATCTCGACGGAGTGAAGGGAAGTTGCAGTCCATGCGATAAATATAAACGACACGTAATTATTCATATATAAGGTTTTTTTTTTAAATACGGGATTTATAATCTAATACTGAAGCGAGTGGATAAATTACAGGAAAAACATACGCAACCATTGTGGTTCCACAAAACACCCCTGATCTACTTTTAGTTTATTCTAGATGGGGGACGTGCTGATGACGCAGCCCATTACATAGGCTTTTAGCATTTTTTATTTAGTAATTTTCGTAATTGTTTTTTTACTATACGCATATTCCAATTATTGCTGTGGCAAATGAGGTTTTGACTATTTAACAATTGTTTGTTCTGTTTATTAAAGGGACAGTTCACCCTAAAATGAAAATGCTGTAATTAATTACGCACCCTCATGTCGTTCCAACCCCATAAGACCTTCGTTCCTCTTCAGAACACAAATTAAGGTATTTTTGATTAATCTGGGAGATTTCTGTGCCTCCATTGACTGCTATGCAACTACCACAATATTAAAAGGTTCATAAAGAGATTGTAGCCTACAACTAATCCATATGAATTAAGCCGTTTAGTCCATGTTTTCTGAAGAGAAACTATCGCTTTATACGATGAACAAATTGAATTTAGGCTTTTATTCATATATAAACATTTAGAATCAGAACTTTGACAAATCTCCAGATTTCATCAAACATTTCTTAATTTGTGTTCTGAAGATGAACAAAGGTTTTACGGGTCTGGAACAACATGAGGGTGAGGAATTAATGAGAGAATTTTCATTTTAGGGTGAACAAACCCTTTAAGTCTATTAAAAATAAAAATAAGAAATAGTTCCATTTAATTGAGTATTTGGAATTTAAAATAAATGATCATTTCACATTCATTTTTTATTACACCTGTATAATTTGTATGTTTTTTGTAATTATAAAACAGTTTTTTTATGCATTGCCCATTTATTATTTTTTTTCCTGGTGATGATTCACTTACAGGATGCATGCACCTTGTTTAATATTAAACACATTATTAAATATTTCAGTCATTTGGTTGTCAATAACACAATCCACAGTCATTTTTATTGTCATTTTTATTAATTTATATTTTTGTTCATTATGCGTGCACCTTTCAAGATGAAAACTTGGTGGTTTAGCAGCTCTGTGAAGAATACAACATCTTGTAATGTTCACAATTTCTTGCATAATTCATAAAGAGTGAATATGCCTCATCACAAAAAAATAACAGTAAATGTGCCAAGAAGAACACAAAATTATAGACTATAGATCTCAAAAACAATCAGAGTAAAACTTTCACATGAATGTGTGGTATCAATGAGAAAGTGTGTGTGTGTGTGGGGGGGGGGACATATGAGGACGCAAATGTGTATAATGACATGGGTATGACAGGTATTACAAGGAGAGGGTGAAATATGAGGACATTACCCATGTCCCCACTTTTCAAAAGGCTTATAAATCATACAGGAGGAGTTTTTTTGAGAAAGTAAAAATGCAGAATGTTTCCTGTGATGGGTAGGTTTAGGGGCAGGGGCAGTATGTGTGTGTGTGTGTGTGTGTGTGTGTGTGTGTGTGTGTGTGTGTGTGTGTGTGTGTGTGTGTGTGTGTGTGTGTGTGTGTGTGTGTGTGTGTGTGTGTGTGTGTGTGTGTGTGTGTGTGTGTGTGTGTGTGTGTGTGTGTGTGTGTGTGTGTGTGTGTGTGTGTGTGTGTGTGTGTGTGTGTGTGTGTGTGTGATTGGTAGGTTTAGGGGTAGGGGCAGTGTAAGGGGATAGAAAATACAGTTTGTACAGTATAAAAACCATTACGCCTATGGAATGTCCCCACATTTCACAAAACGTGTGTGTGTGTGTGTATGTGTGTGTGTGTGTGTGTGTGTGTGTGTGTGTGTGTGTGTGTGTGTGTGTGTGTGTGTGTGTGTGTGTGTGTGTGTGTGTGTGTGTGTGTGTGTGTGTTTGTAGCGCCGAATTTGGTTGAATCCTCAGACGTTCATGGATAACATCAGGAACTGTGAAGAAATGAAGATTTGTTTATAAATTTGACCTGACTGCATCTTACAAAATACTGGAAATGGCACAACTGAATCAAATTTTTAGTAGAATGAGAGCAGCTTAAAAGTAAACAAGGAAACTCCTAAGACTTATGTGAGTTTAACTTGCTTAACATTCTTGTGTTCTACTCAATGTATAGGAACTATTGCAAAATAAATAAATGGATACCTTTGTGCCTTTTTTACATTTACTAATGTAAATACAAAATGTAGCGTTACCTGTTGGATGTTCAGACTGATCTCTCCTTTCTTTTTGCTATCAAAGGCCTGGAAAACTCCTGTAACACATGCCAAAATCTGTGTTTCTAGTGCTTGGGTTTTATTTACACCTCACTTGTTATGGAAGATGCTGAATATTACTAATAGAAATCACAGATTTTACTGAATATTACTAATAAATCACAAATGCTTGCTTTGACATTCATCACCAAAGGCATCTTCCAGCAATATTGAGTCTAATCAGACCTTGAGGTTTTCTGTTTAATGTTTAATGCAGCGCTGTCACTTACGAAACATGTTCTCCAGACGCACGATGCACGTCAGGTAATCATCAAAATCAATCTCCAAGCTCTCGTCTGCGAACCGCAGACCTAGCAACTGCAGAATCTTATTGTTCAACTGCATCCCTGGATGAAGAAAACACAAACAGAGTCTAAATGGGTTTTTATATATATATATATATATATATATATATATATATATATATATAAATTTTATAAATTTATCTATTTAATAAATTAAATAAATAAAATTTTATTTAAAAATAAATACAATTTGATATATATATATATACACATACACACACACATTATTATTTAAAATAAATAAAAATGTGATAAATATATATAATATAATAATGATAGTAATCATAATAAACAGGTAAATCTAACAGTACAGTGCTAAATTGTAACAATTAACTTCATAGAAACAAAATATTTTCCAAATAATTTTTAGACAAATTCATAATATTCGTTTTCATTAATCTAATGAGCATATTTTGGGGGTCTGGTTCATAAAAACGATTGAAAACCCCTGGTCTAAATCGCGTACCAATAATTACCCTAGTATTATTTACTAATTATTTCTAAATAATTCTATTTAAAGGGATAGTTCACCCCAAAAATAAGAACGTGATGTTTATCTGCCTCAGAGGAATCCAACATATAGGTGTGTTTGTTTCTTCAGTTGAACACAAATAAAGATTTTAACTCTAACCGTTGCTCGTATAATGCATGTCAATGGGGTCTAATTCTAGCAACGGTTGAGTTAAAAATCTTCATTTGTGTTCTTCTGAAGAAATAAACACACCTACATGTTGGATTCCTCTGAGGTAAGCAGATAAACATCACATTTTCATTTCTGGGTGAACTGTCCCTTTAAATTGCGCCGTTTTAGTTGATGATCAGGCTGTCCTGTCCCGTGTGTTTACCTGCAGCGTTCAGAGCACTGCGGAGCTCGTAGGAAGACATGCGTCCTGAACGATCCGTGTCGTAAGACAGGAACAGCATCTACAATCGGCACAAGACACAACTTGGAAACTTCATTCTGAAAAATATGGTAGTTCATGACAAACGGACGATTAAATGTGTGATTCTGCAACTTACAATCCATTTCTTCAGCTTATCCCAGAAGACTTTGAACTCGCCGAATTCCAGCATTCCTGAGCCATCCACCTGTTCTCGGTTCAGGAAAACTGATAATATACAGTATTATTGTCATATTCCCTACAAACATGACAAGAGTTTCACTAGACATTCACTGTTAGTTTCTGGGACAGGAGTTGGTTAGTTGTTGTTGTTTTTAGATGAATAACACATAGACAGCCACTGAGAGGATACATCCATCAGGTTTATGATGCTGTGGCAGGTGTTGAGGGTCAATCCATCAAACTTCACCTCTTTCCCTGCAGAGACACAGGGTTACCTGACATGTTAGCTTTCATATGTATCACTGAATACTGAAATTATTCTTGGGTTAAGAAGCTTGAAAATGTTGACAGACTCACTTCTGCTCAGAACATTGTTCAGCACATGCTGCAGTTCTCTGGCGCTGATGGCTTTATCCTGCAGGGACACATTGGGAACTGTTTTACTGACTATGTGTAACACAGACTGTAACCAGACGAGGGCGCGCTCCGCCTGAACCACATCACTGCACCGCCACAGGGAACGTGTTTATCAGCCGAAACAATTAGGCCCAAAATATATATCTTAAAAAGTACCCTGTAAGATTTTAAATCAATATTTAAAATAATGAAACACGTTCACGGATGTCAGTTAATAGTCACATGACATCCAGCCTGTATGATGCAGGTATACTTTTTTAAACCTTTTTTATTACCGTACGCTTTTTTGGGGATTGTTCTTGTTTTTAATTAATGATTTGTTTAAATTTTATAATTTTTTTTAATGATTTACGTAGCCTATTAGTTTTATATAATCTCAAGAACATATGAAGGACCAAACCTGCATAAATTAAAAGTAAATAAATGAATAAATATAGCCTAGCCTACTCATAGCCTATGTAAATGAATAAACAGATAAATAGATCAATAAATGTGATAATAGAAAAACAAATAACAGAACAAATGACTTGATAAAATAAATATGAATAATTTTTTAATAAAAATATACTAAATCATTAAATTAAATTTTGTATTTCTTTCCCTTAATTTATTATTTTCTGCTTTTATTTATAGGCTATTAAAAAAAAAAGTTTAACTTTTATGAGCTCTTTGCGAGCACATGCAAAGTTTCTCACCGGAACCCAAAACATTTGAAGACAAATATTTTTTCCTCCATACTTCTCCCCTTCACCGTGTCTCTTTTAGGGGCTTCAATCCATAATATTTATTTTTTACATTATTATTTAATACATATTTTTCTTTATTATTATTATTAGCCTAGCTATTATGTGGCGGAAAGGAAACAAGCTTCCGTAGTTTTCTGTGTCTTACCGATCCGGCGATCTGTTCAAAAAGTCTCCTCAGGCCCTTCTCCTCATCTGTCTCTTCCTCAGGTGGGTTTGGCTTCGGTGGCTTTACAAATTAGACATAAACATACACTTTTAACTTACAACATCTGCTCACATTAAACTATTTACCCCCAAACAGTATTTGACTGAAAACTGACGAGTCTTGCACAAAGACACAAAAATAAACCATGGCATGAACCAATGATTAGATTTTTTTTGACTCACTTCTGGCAAATCTGCTTGAATAGTGTTTCCCATCTCACTGCAAACACAAAACATAATACATTATACAGTAATGTGCTGTAAAAATATATCTACTGAATATAATGAATATAACCTATTTGAGTATATTTAGAGGAACTACCTCACTGACCACCCTCTAACTAACAAAAATAATAAATGTTAGTTTCTGCCTAAGACACGACTCAGTTTCTCGTTGGAAATGTTATTTTATTTTATGGAAAACATGTTTTCCAAAATGCACTAAAGCAAACTTCATATGCTTAAATGATCAGTTATATAGAATATTCTTTAGTTCATTATCATTATATACAAAATCTGGCTGATAAAACCGAAGAGTATGTTGGATAGACATACATAGCTCCAGCTTTCTTCTCGGAGAAGATCCGGATTAGGAAGTCGGCCTCTTTGTGCGGCTGGAAGGTGGTCGGCACCAACAGGTAATTTCCTGGTGGCAGTCGGAAGCGTTCGGACACCTCCCTCATGTTGACGTAACTACGGCTCCGCGCTTTAGAGCCATTATAGCGGAAAAAGTCCTTCCCCTGGTGGTCTTGATCATCAGGAGCCTATGGGTACGGTAAAGGGAGCAGGTCAGACTTTTGTGGAGCTAGAAGCACTTCAAGAAGTTCTCCAGAGTCGGACAGAGTACACAGCTTCATTACTTGAGTAAAAGTACAGATAAGCCCTGCTAAATTTTACTCGAGTACAAGTAAAAACACTACAGTCAGATGTCTACTTAAGTAAAAGTACTGAAGTACTTGGTTTTAAAAGTACTTGAGGAGCAAGAGTACATTTTCTAAATATTGCATTACTCCTGCCACAGTGCTTACTTTTATGTGCAGAAACATCCTACATGGAGTTATGAAAAATATTAATGTTAAAGGGGGGGTGAAATGCTGTTTCATGCATACAGAGCTTTTTACACCTTTAAAGACTTGGATTCCCATCCTAAACATAGACAAAGTTTCAAAAACTAATGTTGGACGTTTGATGGAGTATTTCTGTGTTAAAAATACTCCTTCCGGTTTCTCACAAGTTTCGGCGAGTTTTTTTCGAGTATGGGTCTACTTGACGTTAAATAGAGCGGAAGGTCCTTGTATGGGCTGTACGGGCTCTTCTCCCGGTAGGGTGCGCGCGCGCGTGACTAGAGGGAGAGAGGAAATGCACGCCGTAAACAGTCTCTCAGGTGCAGATCCAGTCGTCCGTGAACACTTATGACGCGCCGCGCTCCACTTTATTCCTATGGGTGACGTCGAGCGACTTCAGCGCTTCAGCACAGCATTCCGGGAAGGCAGCGCTGCATTTGAACCGATTTGAACGCAGAAATGACGGGAAGCTTCAAGGCATCGCTTCAGTCGCGTCGCAAAGTGGATTTCCACGGTCACTGCTGTCACAGGACTTCACCAAATCATACCAAAGAAGTGTGTTTTTGACAGAGCGATCCTGCTTTGGAAGATGCCGGTGAGTAAATCAACTTCAAATGTCTCTGCTATTGGCTACCGTCGCATGAGTAAACATCAGTAAACGATATGATCGCGTGCTTCGTCATTCAAATGCGCTAACGGTTACTCCATTGTTGTTCTGTATAACGTTACACTATTCTGACTCTGACGTGCAAAACCGTTTTGCTTGCTACCTCTAAGGTCTAGTCACATACAATAGTCCATAAACCGAATCATGTCCTCATAAACTGCACACAAAGGCCCCTAAATACAGTACATACCACAGAGACGGACATCCTGATGTTGCCGTTTCTCCTGTTCAATTTATTTCAGCCTCAGATATGATTCTGGATCATTATCTGTATTAGCTGAGATAGATGGGTTTCTCCACGCTTGAGGACGTCACCGCTTTGCGCGCTTGTTATTCTTTAGCTCCGCCTACACGATACGCCTCCAGGCGCTCGGTTTTTTCCGGAAAGACTCGGTACAGCCCATATTTCTTTTATAAATATGATAAAACTAAAGACTTTTCGGAGATATGAAGGATGCAATACTACTCTATAGGTACTCAAGATTGACATGAGATTGACTGAAACTGAGTGTTTCACCCCCCCTTTAAAACCTTAGAGAATGTAAAAGTTATTGAAAGTAAAATCAAGTAATTTTCATCTTTTTACCATGTTGCTTTATTTAACATTTCTCACTTGTCCACAAGGCAATAGCACAAAGGCAACGCTCTGACAAACCTCTGCTAGAGTTTAAATGGATTTTTTGCAGCCACATTTGAACCTGACTGTGTTAAACACACCGCACGGGTTGGCTTATTCCATCCATTGTTTCGTCCATTGTTTCGTTCATGGTTTCATCTCTTATCTAAATCTGACCTGGCGGAAAGCTGAAGGGGATTGCTTACAGGCCGTCCCAATCAGTGGCGCCTGCACAATCCAATCACATTTGAGAGGAAGACAACAAATTGAAGGTTTCCTAGTGGGCTTTTTTAGAAGTAGTAACTATGGATAGAAATGTAGTGGAGTAAAGAGTACAATATTTGCCTCTCAAATGTACTTGAGCAAAGTCATGAGTACTCCCCAAAAATTATGTTTGAGTAAAGTACAGATCCCTCAAAATTGTACTTAAGTACTGTACTCAAGTAAATGTACTCTACTACTGCCTGGCTCTGAAGTTCTCTAAACTCATCTACGTTTTATCTTTCTCACCTCGTAAATGGCAAAGCCGACGGTCTCCATGTCAAGCCCCTCTTTCCTGAGCCGACGGCGGTTCTTCTGCAGCAGGGCCACAATGACGCTACACAACTTATCCCCATCATCTGGATCTTTCAGACGAAGCTTAAATTGCGGGTTTGTCCAGAATGTGTCTGAGAAGATAAAGAGGAACGCAAATGTTGGTCTATGAAACACTAAAGAATGAAATTTCTGTTGCCTCATGTTTAAGGGTGCGTTCACACTTGTAGTTCGGTTTGTTTGGTCCGGATCAAAAAACAAAAACAAAACATAGTCCTGGTCCGCTTAGCGTTCACACTGGCATTTTTAACACACTTAAGTTACAGACCCAAAGGTATAGGGAGACGTTCTTAACCTGATTGGTCGGCTTATATGACGTAGGAGCTTGCTTGCCGAACTTTCAAAACAATTCTGTGTGCTGGATTAAACGTCATCATTTTATCCGTGTACATATGGTTTTATTTTTACCAGCTGAGAACTCACGAAGATCTCATAAAATGTTCAAAACTTTCAAAACAGCAGCAGGATTTCCTCAGTTGCAGAAACAAAGATCGGCTGTAAAAGAGACGGCAGTTGAGTACCAACTAATGGCCAACACAGGTCCTTTGATGATAAGAACCAGATGTGCTTTTTGTGTGTTTTTCTAGCATTTTCAAAACGTGCTCGTCGGACCAAATATTGATGAGGAACTTACCTCCTCGTTGCTCCACGTTTGCCCTCAACTCATTTTGGATACACCGATCTTTCCGCGTCGTCAAATCAGCTGACTATGCGTCGCATCTTGTGACATTACTTCCTGTTTTTGGTTCGTCTACATGTCTTTGGTCCGTGTTGCGTTCATATATCAGTCGAATCGCACCAGAGTTCGTTTAGAAGCGGACCGATACTCATCTTTTTAGCGGTCTCGGTCCGCTTGTTTGGTGCGCACCAGGGTTCGGATGGCAGCGTTCACATATGTTCAAAGAACCGCACAAACCGAGCAATCGCACCAGGGTTTATTTTAATCCAACCAAACATGACAAGTGTGAACGCACCCTAAATGTCCATACTTTTAAGATGAAATCTACACAAATACTGACCGATGTAGTTCCTGCAGCCGCCAGCCGTGGAGCCCCTGATCCAGTTGCCCTCAAACAGGTTGACCTCCCACTTCTTCGTACTGTCTTCGGACAGAGAGTCTGGAGTCAGGTTACAGATCTCGATCTTATCGTAGTTGGCTTTGAAGTCTCCAAACTCCATCCTGCAACACAAGAAGTCATTACAGAGTTAATACCGCAGGCCTGGAGGAGCTTACTGGACGCTTGTTCAGCAGAAACTTCTCCGAGCCGTTTTAGTGAAATCGTTTCAGATTAATTAGCCTGGTGTGAACTGGGCCGGTGGGCCGTACCTACCAGAACTCTCCGTCATCCAAGGAGTTATGAAGCAATCGGTTCTTCTCTGCACTGTCAATGGAGCTCCATTCCCTGGAGCTGAAAACACAAAATATGGAGCATTTACACAGACATACCTGGTGCTAATGTAATATATTTAGTTATTAAAGCTGCACTATGTATTTTTCCGTCTGCTTGAAGGTCTGCTAGAACTTGTAATCTTCTGTAACCTATTACATTTCAAAAGTAACCTTTCCAACACTGTATATTGGCTAATACCATTGTTTTTTGGAGGCTTTTTTGTAATGTAAAACCTAACTGGTTTAATGAAATACTTATTTTTTTATAAATTCTTTGTAAATTCTCTTGTTGAATAAAAAGATACAATAACACATTCTCATAAATGTGTGCATTTTTCACATAGTGCATATTGCATTCTATTAGACATCTGCAACGGTATATGACACAAGACTGTCTAATCTCTATAATATTTCTTGACAATTATTTTATGATTTATTTTCATTTTTAAGAATGCACGATATTGGATTTTTGCCGATATCCGATATGCCAATTTTTTCAGCTCATTTTGGCCGATGCCGATATATGTTTATTTTTTCCCTTTGTTTGGAAACGACACCATTTTGAGCAATTTTTTTTTTTTTTTTTTAAGATTTCTGAGGTCTCCTTACTAAAAGGATTCTTGTTGAAGATAAATAGATGTCAATACAGTTCTTTTTATGATAAGAGTATATTAAAAGCCCTGAAAATAATAACAAAAGCCATCATTTTTCACCCCATATCCAGCTGTAACATAAATATTGTATTTTTGGATTTAACGTTTGTGCAAATGAAGTGGGGGTGGCATGACATCCGTACAGATTAAAACACTGTATATAAAAGTATTTAATTTACAAGTGTCATGCTTGTGATTTATGACATCATTACTGATTTGTTTATTCAGAACAAGAAGTAACTTCAATTTATTTGTGTATTCTACTTTCCATTGTATAACTGTAACAACAGTGTATATATCGGTACACTACATGTATATATATGAAGGTTGCTAGGCAACGTGGGGGAGAGGACGCTGGCGTTGTCTGTTCGCCGCTTCTCCACCCACAAATCATGTTAATGTACTATTAGATTTAGATTTTATTTTATTTCCTTATGTTTGTTACTAGTCTAACAGTCAGAGCTACAATTGGGACTGTTGCTGATTGCTGACAGCCACTGAGAGGACGTTGTTCGTCGTTTCGCCGTTTTCCACAGCTTCTCTAATGTTTATGTTTGAATTGCTGCGGTTGCTTCTTGTTTGGAGGACATTTGATGTTTCTCGCCGCGACTGCTCACTGGTGGTCTCCCTTGGGCTTAAGCTGCACGGTGGCTGAAGTTTGCACCGGGCTAGCGTCATCCGGGCCAGTGTCATCGGCGTCCGGCATGATGTTGGGAAGTTCCGCTTCTCGGCTGCGCCGCTGTTCCATCCTGCATTGCGGCCGTGGAGCGGCTTGGACTTCTGCGCCGACCCCGGTGTGTCCACAGAAGTGCCCGGAGAGCTTTGTCTGCCTCCTGCATGGTGCTGCGCGATCCCCATCGTTTGAATCGTCATGAAGACCCATCATCTGGTCTTCAGCTGTCATGCCTCGACGATGTCATCAGGACACTGGCGCTGGGAGAAATGTAAAACATGGAGTGGACCACAGTGTGCTGCGGAGCTAACAGAGACTTCCACCATCAGCTCTGTTTCTGTTCACCATCAGCTCTGTTTCTGTTCACCATCAGCTCTGTTTTCTGTTCACCATCAGCTCTGTTTCTGTTCACCATCAGCTCTGTTTTCTGTTCACCATCAGCTCTGTTTTCTGTTCACCATCAGCTCTGTTTCTGTTCACCATCAGCTCTGTTTCTGTTCACCCTCAGCTCTGTTTCTGTTCACCATCAGCTCTGTTTTCTGTTCACCATCAGCTCTGTTTCTGTTCACCATCAGCTCTGTTTCTGTTCACCATCAGCTCTGCTTCTGTTCACCATCAGCTCTGTTTCTGTTCACCATCAGCTCTGTTTCTGTTCACCATCAGCTCTGTTTTCTGTTCACCATCAGCTCTGCTTCTGTTCACCATCAGCTCTGTTTCTGTTCACCATCAGCTCTGTTTCTGTTCACCATCAGCTCTGTTTCTGTTCACCATCAGCTCTGTTTCTGTTCACCATCAGCTCTGTTTCTGTTCACCATCAGCTCTGTTTCTGTTCACCATCAGCTCTGTTTCTGTTCACCATCAGCTCTGTTTTCTGTTCACCATCAGCTCTGCTTCTGTTCACCATCAGCTCTGTTTCTGTTCACCATCAGCTCTGTTTCTGTTCACCATCAGCTCTGTTTCTGTTCACCATCAGCTCTGCTTCTGTTCACCATCAGCTCTGTTTCTGTTCACCATCAGCTCTGTTTCTGTTCACCATCAGCTCTGTTTCTGTTCACCATCAGCTCTGCTTCTGTTCACCATCAGCTCTGTTTCTGTTCACCATCAGCTCTGCTTCTGTTCACCATCAGCTCTGTTTCTGTTATGTTTTCTGTGTTGGTTAATTGTTTGTAGTATTCTATATTTTTACTTGTTATTAATTTTTTTTGTTATTTTTTCCCCCCTTTGTTGCACTTTGAGATTCTTCGGAATGAAAAGTGCGTTATAAATAAAATCTATTATTATTATTATTATTATTATATATATATCGGTACACGACATGTATATATATCGGTACACTACATGTATTTATATATCGGTACACGACATGTATATATATATCGGTACACGACATGTATATATATATATATATATATATATATATATATATATATCGGTACACTACATGTATATATATATATATCGGTACACTACATGTATATATATATATATCGGCACACTACATGTATATATATATATATATATATATCGGTACACGACATGTATATATATATATCTATATCGGTACACTACATGTATATATATATCGGTACACTACATGTATATATATCGGTACACTACATGTATATATATATATCGGTACACTACATGTATATATATATCGGCACACTACATGTATATATATATCGGTACACGACATGTATATATATATATATATATATATATATATATATATATATATATATATATATATATATATATATATATATATATATATATATATATATATATATATATATATCGGTACACTACATGTATATATATATCGGTACACTACATGTATATATATATCGGCACACTACATGTATATATATATATCGGTACACGACATGTATATATATATATATCTATATCGGTACACTACATGTATATATATATATCGGTACACTACATGTATATATATATATCGGTACACTACATGTATATATATATATCGGTACACTACATGTATATATATATATATATATCGGTACACTACATGTATATATATATATCGGTACACTACATGTATATATATATATCGGTACACGACATGTATATATATATATATATATATCTATATCGGTACACTACATGTATATATATATATCGGTACACTACATGTATATATATATATATATATATCGGTACACGACATGTATATATATATATATCGGTACACTACATGTATATATATCGGTCTGGCGGGCGGGCACTAGGGCCTGGAGGAGGCTTCTGCTGCTGCTGTGGAGGTTGCTGCACGCACTAGAGAGTGGAGAGACGCGATGGGCTTGTTTTGGATTAGTTTTGGTCTAGTTGTTGTGAAAACCAGGCAAATCTGCCGCTGACGGTCATGCGCATTCACAAATTCGAGGGAGCATTTAAAAACAGTCAATATAAATCACTGTACATGCAATGCATTTGCTTGTTTTCACTTGAAGAATGACCGCAGTGCTGACATGGTCCCGTCGCTGTAGCACTCCTTGCACACGTGAGTTATTGCAGGCGCATATCAACACATTATCATATCGGCAAGGCAGATCGGCATAATTTTTTCATATTCCGATGTTGTGCCGATAATATCGTGCATCCCTATTTAATAAACAGACTTTTTCTTGAATTATGTGATCAATTAGTGGATGCCTACTTGTCACTCCAGGGCCCGTTCCACTCCACCTGACCCCAGGGGTTACGGACACGAATCAGCTGGACCTTTGTTCCTCTGTAGTTGACCTGAAGAGGCAAGACGAATTAGAGAGAGAAAACTGAATCTAAGCTAAAAAAGAGAAGATAATAAACAAACATCTTGATTAAATGAAGGTTGATGTGGTTACCTCATCCACTCCAGTGATGGAGTAAGCATGGCCTTTAACCAGACCGGTAGTGGTTTGGGCTTCGGATTCAGCAGAACTTGTGATCTAGCGATATGAAAACACAAACATCTGGAAACCGGGAACGAAAGACTACAGTATGTTATTGATCTCAATTTGAATCGAACTTCGCTTACGTCGATGGAGCAGCCGAGCATGGACCCCCTCTCCAAGGCTTTCTTGAGGATGATGAAGAGGTTGTTGGGTGCGGTTTTCGTCTCGTACATCTCCCCCACGCCTCCGGTGAAGTCCTCCATCGCCTCCATTGTGCTTCCACCTTTCAGGGATTCATAGCTGCCGTTCAGTCTGAGAGACGCACACAGGATTGAGTTTGACACCCCAAAACTAGATTTAACAGGAAGTCATTTTATTTGTAAATTAAGAGCATACTTGGCATAGGCCTTCTCCAGTAGCGCACTCCAGAACTCGGTTTGGTCCGCGGAGTGGAGGAACACCAGCTTGTCCCTCACACACGGGAGTCTGTCATCCACCACCACATCCATCCATTTATTATGCTGCCAGAACTGCACAAGAAGGTACGTTTGATCAGAGTTCAAGACCATTGTGAACCTGTAGACCTACAGCGAGCGAGACTCACCTGGAAATGGAAGATGCCGGCATACCCGCGATCAAAGCTCTGGTCATGGGGTACGACCCTCTTCAGCGTTTCCTCATGGAGGGTCAGGGAGGCGACCGCTGCCAACAGCCAGCAGTCTCCTGCACGGGCATGAAGGACAACTGATTTAATGCATGGCCATTTATAATATGTGAACCTGGACCGCAAAACCAGTCATAAGGATTTGAAAATCTGGGATATATATATAAAAAATGGAACGTGTATTGTTGGCTATTGCCACAGATATACCTGTGCAACTCATGACTCAGCGACTGATGGTTCAGGGTCACATATGATTATTATAGATAGTTTCATTCATTGGTCATTGAAGGTGTTTTGCTCATTGTAGGGTTTCATTTGACAAAAAAACATTTGAGTAACCTGAAACGAGACAAATTACCCAGCTGCCCCTGACAGATGTCTGTCCTGGTGGCTCCTCCTGTGATGAATTGTGGGTTTTTGCAGATTTCCTGAATTTGAACAGATAAATATAAATCAGTTGAACAAATCTGATAACACCCATCCTTCCGTTGATCTATACATCCACTGTCTGTCCATCACAAAAAGGAAAAAGGAAGTCCCACACGCTATTTACAAAAGTATCAAGAATAACTATTTGCAATGCTTCGGTCCCAGGACTGTGATCAGGCATACACTATATTGCGAAAAGTATTGACAGTATTGAAAAGCCTTTACATGCACATGAACTTTAATGACATCCCATTCTTAATCCGTGGGGTTTATTATGGAGTTGGCCCACTCTTTGCCACCCTCTTCTGTGTATTTATGGGAATTTTTGACCATTCTTCTAGAAGCACATTTGTGAGGTCAGGCACTGATGTTGGACGAGAAGGCCTGGCTCTCAGTCTCCGCTCAAATTCATTCTAAAGGTGATCTATCGGGTTGAGCTCAGGACTCTGTGCAGGCCAGTCCAGTTCCTCCACACCAAACTCACTCATCCATGTCTTTATGGACCGATGCTTTGTGCACTGGTGCGCAGTCATGCTGGAACAGGAAGGGGTCGTCCCCAATCTGTTCCCACAAAGTTGGGAGCATGAAATTGTCCAAAATATCTTGGAATGAAGCATTAAGAGTTCCTTTCACTGGAACTAAGGGGCCAAGCCCAACCTCTGAAAAACAACCCCACACCATAATCCCCCTACACCAAACTTTACACTTGGCATAATGCAGTCAGGCAAGTACTGTTCTCCTGGCAACCGCCTAACCCAGACTCGTCCATGGGATTGCCAGATAGAGAAGTGTGATTGATAACTTCAGAGATCACGTCTCACTGCTCTAGAGTCCAGTGGCAGCTGCTTTAATCCACTGCATCCCACGCTTTGCATTGCTCTTGGTGATGAAAGGCTTGGATGAGCTGCTCGGCCATGGAAACTCAATCCATGAAGCTCTCTACACACTGATCTAAAGCTCATCTGAAAGCCGCTGAAGTTTGGAGGTCTGTAGCTATTGACTCTGCAGAAAGTTGGCGCACACTTTGACTCTCAGCATGTGCTGACCCCACTCTGTGATTTTTATGCAGCCTACAGAACCACTTTGTGGCTGAGTTGCTGTTGTTCCCAATTGCTTCTACTTTGTTATAACACCACTAACAGTTGACTGTGGAATATATTTAGTAGATAGGAAACTTCACTAATGGATTTATTGCCAGGTGGCAACCTATCACAGTATCACGCATGAGTTCACTGAGCTCCTGAGAGCGACCCATTCTTACACAAATGTTTGTAGAAGCGTCTGTATGTTTAGTGCTTGATTTATACACCTGTGGCCACGGGAGTGATTGAACACCTGCATTCAGTGATTTGGAGGGATGCCCTAATACATTTGGAAATATATATATATATATATATATATATATATATATATATATATATATATATATATATATATATATATATATATGGGACCGAAATGTTGCAAATAAAGACATTTTTGATACTTTGTGATAGAGTGTGAGACTTTCTTTTGTTTTTTGACCTTTTTTGGTTCTCTCTTACGCACCTATCCATCACCTACAGGTGTGCGAGGGTAATTGTTAATAGAAGAAAAACTTTTAGTTTTTTGACCTTTTTTGGGTTCTTTAGAAAAACAAATCTGACAAGAGTTGGTTAGTGTGCGTTGTTCATACAACAGTAAACTTTGCTCCTATTAATTCTGCTGCTGTTAATTTTTAACAACAGCTGCTTTTTACAGACATTTCCAGAAGTTACGACACATCACATGACCAGCTGTTACAAATGAAGCGTTTGATTAAAGACAGCAGGAGGTGTGTGAACGCCCATGATGCCTGTGTGAGGTGTGTTCACATTCACGAGCCCACACTCTTCACTCGCCGCATATCTAAGGTCGTTCTACAGGAACACCCTGGAATGAAATGCAGTTGTAGTTTCATTCAGAGGTCCTTAAAGTCCCACAAGCATAAGGGGTGTGGATCATATGTCATTCATCACAACCACTGATAACCTGCTCTTAATCTCAGCCGACTGGCCCAATAACTAAATAAAACCATCCACTTTATATTTCAACAATCAACGACATGCATTCTGTGCATGCCGACATTCCACCTGCATTCCTGACCTGTTGCATGCACACCGTCTCCAATGGCTAAAAATGTATTTAATGCACAGTTATGAGCTTTTATTGTGTGGACAACCTAGGATTTGTTTCCCAAAAGCATTGTGAGCCTAGTTGACCTTAAAGACCAAAGGGGGGTTTCACAGCAATGCCATAAAAGAACCATTTTGGGTTTCTCAAAGACTAAAAAAGACAAGTTTTTTCAAAGACAAGAAGGTTTGTGGGTAAAAATCAGGGAATAGTGATTGAAATGGATGCTATGAACGTGTTTGAGAAAGAAATGAATGAGGGGTGTTCTCATTAAGGTGGTACATGTGTGTAGACTGTAAACTGGAGGATATTTTTTATCATTTTTTTCTAACCACTATTGAGTATTTTAATATTTGTATTGTTTTATTCTCTTTACAACTGTTTTAATTATCCTTGTTTTTATTTTTAATTCTTACATGGTATTCTTATTTCTCATGCATATGTTATCAATATTTAAATTAATTTCTATGTAAAGCACTTTGAATTGCCATTGGGTATAAAATGTGCTATACAAATAAACTTGCCTTCCTTTGGCTCTTCTCAAAGAGCCTTTCAGTAATCAATTAAAAGAACTGTAATTTGAGAAAACATTTAAAATATCCAAGAACATTCAGTGATCAATTAAAAGGTCCCATGGCTGTCAGATGTTCTTTATGGAAACATCAATGGCAGTGATTATTGGCAATGGTTCGTTGACATTTTATAGACTTGTAACAATGCTTTTGGGAAATGCAGCTCTGGTTGATTCAATGCCTGGAATTACTCTGCAAACTTGTGTGACAGGTTTTAAAATGTGCACACTTGCGTAATGAAACATGTTAATTGCATGGAAAAGGAAATCAGTCGTCTGCCATAACAGTCAAAAATCATGTCAACGTTTTTAATTAGCAAATCAGTTGGTAATTACTAACCGTAAAAACCACTCCCATTCATTCATGCAAACATGAACTGGAGGATCATCAGAGAATGCAATACTTCTACCCCATTCAATAATAAATCCCTTTAACTTTATTACTTTAACTTTAATAATGCCTTTATCTGCCACTAAAGTGACTAAATTCAGAATTTCATCCTTCATTAGTGTTGAGGTAAATCTTTTGATTTGATAATTCCACACATTTGTAGGGTTATGCTCAATTTTTATCTTATAGATTTCAGGGAACACCCTCAAGTGTCACACACAATTCCCTCTGCAGTGTCCATTTATATGAAATATATCCCATTTAAAGTTATCTGCAACAATAGGAGATCTTTCTCCATCAAATCCAGCGTGTTTGTAATAAAGTTGGGGCCTCGTTTTGTTTGGGTGAACAAGTCTTGTTTGATATTGCAGTGAGTTATTGAAGTCAAAATTGCATAAAATAACCCAGATTATCCCAATATGTCATACCCGAGATGCATCAACTCTTAATTTCCGCAGGAACCTTATCCAGGTGTCAAAAATGAGGCATCTTGCAGAATCATGCACTCTAGAAATTGGGTTGTTTGAATGGGTCCATTCACTGTGGGTTCAAACAACCCAATTTCTGGGTTTGTCCATTTTCAGCCCAACTTGGGTTGTTTTTAACCCAGCATTGTTTAGTGTGTGAAGTGCTCACTTACCCCCGGCCTCTTCCACTCAAAGTTAACCGGGACCCTCTGGCTGAAGAAGATCGAGTCTTCCACGGCAGGGAAGTCTGGATCCTCAAACAACTTTCCCTTCTGCAAACACTCCAGCCGGAGCTGTTCAAAAGTCTTCCCGTCCGCCTGTGTGCTCTCCACTAGGGTCGCCTGGCCCGAGCCACTCGTCGGATTCACAGTGTAGGGCATCTTCAAATCAGCTGCAAGCCAAACTCCAAAAACCACAGAGAGGACACTTGTAGAGGACACAGAAGACACCTGTCTTCAGGAGCAGTAAGCGTGCGTATGTGCGAGATAAACTCAGCCACACTGGCCGATGGACAGGCTTGTCAAGTTGGCGTCACACCCATCAAAAGCAGAAACTGGTTAGGGTGAAAGCGGGCACGCCCGTTTGTGAGGAGGCGGATCAGCCGCTGCATGAGAGCTTTACTATGGTATTACTGTACTAGAATGCTAATAAACATCAGAAATGAGATCGGGACAGCCATGAAATGTAACAAAAATATATTTACAATTATCAGCATGAGTCACAATCATTTCTTTTGAAAGAAACAATCAATACAAAAGTTTTTTTTTGTCCTTCTTCTTAACAGTTCCAGACAAACATCCCATGATTGTGTTGTTGACCACTAGGGACACAAAAAGGAGGAGGAACTTGACTTCACTTCATACAAAACCAAGTGCAGGACTGCAAAAATCAGACTCAATGAAACATCACTCAGCCCATTCATTCTTCAATGAGTCAGGCAACACAAGACAAAACTGGCATGGAAATTAATCTTTTGTGTCAACTTTTGAGAAAACCTGGTAAACCCAATCTGAAGGGAACTTAATCTGGGTTGATGCCGTGTTTAACTGATGTGAGAAAAAACAAGAATGTAGGCATTAAGTCAAATAAATCCTGTTCGTCTGGCTTCATGGTGTACATGCCGTGTTGGATGTGCTTCCAGAATTACCTCTATAGACATGGGCCATCAACAAAACGGCAATGTCACAAGGGAAATTAGCTGAACTGAAAAATCCAGACATGGACTAATGACTCAACTGGTCTAATATTTACATCTATATGAAAACAGCAGGCTGCACCTCTGACCACGAGAGGCATTAACACACATCAGAACCAAAAATGAAGGAAAACATCAACACTCTGGCTTTACAAAACACTCCAGGGTGAATCTCACTAGACCTGTCATGAACATATTTCACAAGAAAAAAAAAGAAAAAAAACATTTGCGCATTGAAAATGAAGCCTCTTTAGTACTATTAAAGGGATAGTTCACCCAAAAATGAAAATTCAATCATTAACTCACCCTCAAGTTCTTCCAAACCCGTAAGAGTTTCTTTCTTCTGCTGAACACAAAAGAAGATATTTAGAAGAATGTCAGTAACCAAGCAGAGAGAGCAACCATTGACAACCATAGTAGGAAGGAAAAAAAAGGAGGTAGTCAATGGTTGTTCTCTCTGCTTGGTATACACACATTCTTCCAAATATCTTCATGAGGGTGAGTAAATGACGACAATTTTCATTTTTGGGTGAACTATCCCTTTAAGATTTGAATTGGCTATTCAAACACGTTTGCCAACCGAATTATTAATGTAATAATAATAATAATATTTACACATCAAGGTAGTACTCATTGTACTTTAATGCAGATTGGAAAAAAATACAGTGACTTGTTATGAACTTATAAATAAGCAGAATGCATGAGTAAAATTTGCAATTATTGTAATCACACCATTTTTTTTTACATTGTGAAATATTCAGATGCATTAAAGTACACCAAATACCACCACCAAATACGATAAACTCTTGACCATTTGAAGATCGCATTACAATTATGCTAAATTGGGAGTTTGTCACAAATGCTGTCATTTTGCTTACAAAAATATAATTTATTTGATTTTGGGGTGAGATATGCCCTAGATGTGTTTTGCAGAGATTGACCCCCCCACACACACACTCTCACTGTTCCTGTTTCTCCAGCGCAGTGCCCGTCACTAGCAGCAGATTGCAGGCCATGAACTGCACATTAAGGATGTTGCTCGTGCTGCCCGTGTATTGTCCAATCAGCTCGCTGCTGGATCCGTCGGTGGGGGCGGAGCCATGGGCGTTGCGTATGTCCCAAACTCGCACGGAGTTGTCCATGGAGGCGGAGGCCACCAAACTGCTGTCCTGGCTGAAGGACAGGCTGGTGATGCTGTCGGTGTGACCCCGCAGGTCTTTAAACAGACTCCCGGATGCCAAATCCCACAGCTTCAGTCTCTGGTCCTCTCCGGCCGACGCCAGGTACTTCCCGTTGGGCGAGAAGGCCAGCGAAAGCACGGGGCCGCGGTGCCCGGTGAACAGCCTCACGGACGCCCCCTGCTGAGTGCTCCACAGGCGCACGGTTTTATCCGTCGAGCCAGTCGCCACATAATTGGAGTTGGGGTGAAATTTGACGCAGTCGACGTCCGAGAGGTGTCCGGCGTACAGGCGGAGCGGGTAGGTGCGCGCGAAGCTCCAGAGGCGAGCCGTGCGGTCGTGGGACGCCGTGGAGAAGTACAGGCTGCAGGGACTGACGTCCACGTCCCACACGGGGTAAGCGTGGCCGCGGTACAGGACGGTGTTGGTGAAGCTGTTCAGGTCCCAGAAGCGCACCGTGGAGTCCTCCGAGCAGGAAAGCAGGCCGGAGCCGTCCGTCAGGAACGCCGTACGGTAAACCGGGCCGCTGTGAGCCCGCAGGGTCTTTATCTCACTGCCTGAGGCGTCCTCGTCATCTGCCTGAGGAGAAACAGAAATACATGTCAATGAAAGATAACTTTAAATAGTTAATAAATTAACAAATATTCACCCAAGGTTTACCCTAATCAAAGCAATCAATTATTTTCACAAGTTCACACTTGTCATGTTTGGTTGGATTAAAACAAACCCTGGTGCGATTGCTCGTTTAGTGCGGTTCATTGGAACATATGTGAACCCTACCATCCGGAGCGGACCGAGAGCGCTAAAAAGATGGGTCTCAGTCCGCTTCCAAACGAACTCTGGTGCGATTCGACTGATATATGAACGCAACACGGACCAAAGACATGTAAACGAACCAAAAACAGGACGTAATGTCACAAGATGCGACGCTACAAGTCAGCTGATTTGATGATGCGGAAAGATCGGTGTATCCAAAATGAGTTTGAGCTCTGCTACGAAATATACGTCATAAAAGCGACCAATCAGGTTGTGCCCGTCTCCCTATGCCTTTGGTTTGGTTACTTTTGGTTCGCTGTTAAAAATGCCAGTGTGAACGCTACGCGGACCAGGACTGTTTTGTTTTTGGGTCCGGACCAAACGAACCGAACTGCAAGTTAATTGACTTTTAATTTAGACTGGGCTGGAGTTTCTATTTCCCAGCATGCTTTGCCATGACACTTAAAAGGGAGAGTAAATGCTAAAATTAAGTGTTATAAAAAAAATTGTGCAAGACTAAGGTTAAGAAGCAGATTTAGTTGCGTTTAATGTTTTGCTATGCTAATTTAGAGTTTCTGTTATGTTGGTTTTTTTGTGTGTGGGGTTTCCATCATGGTGACGAGCAGAGCGCAAGACTGGTTTGAGGACAGATATACATGTTAAATGTTATATACTGCTGTACTCATTCAGCAATTGCCATGCTATGCTTTGACCACTTCATTTAAAAAAAAAAAATGCGGGTCAGGATGCAGGTCGGGTACAAGATTTTCTTTCTTTTTTTTTTTTGCAGTGCGAGTTGTGGGCTGGTTAGTTGAAAACGTCCATCGGGTGCAGGTTGTTTATTCATTGATCCACGCATCACTGTTATGCATATCATTAGATGTGCTCATACCAGGCCTGCAGTATCCCTCTCGCCCCCCGGTGGCCGGTCCCAGTATAGCCGCCCCTCTGTGTTTTCTAATGGACCCGAGGCAAACTAAACAATAAAATTACACCTCAAATATTTTTTCCCCAAAGTGAGTTTAAGTCATTGAAGGCAGTAATCATCACAATGATTTCATTTCAAGTGTTCGTTTTTAAAATAAGTTTAGTTTTAGTTAGTTATCTCATGCTATAAAAACAGGGTGTGTGGCGTCATGATTGACAGCTGAGACTGACGTCTTCTCTGAGTGAAGTTGTCACTGAGGCGCTAACTGACTTTTTTCTGGATTTTTGGGAGCAGATTGGAGCTTTAGCTTTAATTTCTACATTTCCATAACTGTTTATTTCACACCAACATAATGAATTGTTCTGCATCTGTGAGAGTGTGGGCGGGCTTTTGATATTGCAGCTGTACTTCCTGCTCTCTACTGCGCAGACTCTGTCCCGAAATCTCTACCGCGCAGACTCGGTCCCAAGATGTCAGCGCCGTGCAGGCCGCCTGAAAGCTTCAACTCTGGCAAGCGGAAACGGATGATGTCGCGTCGTCCATATTTTTGTACGGTCTATGGCTCATACTTATGACTATGAATTAATCCGCCAGCGACCCAAAACACGAGAGACTGACAGCTGTCACTCACCTCCTCCTCCAGCACGTCACAGGCCAGTCTTATTTTAGACACGTCGGCCCTGTGAGGCCCCGCCTTCAGCTTCCTCGCCCGCAGACTCCACAGCTTGACGGCCGAGTTATCAAACCCCGCGGCCAGCAGGCGACTGTCCGCCGAAACCTCGGCCGTGTTCAGCTGCTGGTCCGTGTGCTGGAAGGCGTAGAAGCAGACCGTGGTGAGCGAAGGCGGACCTTCTCGCACGCGCTTTATGCAGTCCTGCAGCGACTCCAACGCTGCCTCGTTCTGAGGTAACCCCGCCGTGACCTCTACACGCTCAGCCCCCTCCGCCCCATCCAGCGCAGCCCATGTGGTGGAGGAAGAGGAGGTCGTGCTTCCCCCTCCCATCCCTGCGCCGTACAGCTGATAGTCGGTTCGGCGTGCCGCTGTCACCTCCACCTGAGAAAAGACATGCATAATAATTACAACACTGAAAAAAATGCTCTTCTTACTCAGTAATTGTCTTGTTTCCAGTCTAAATATCTAAAAATTCTTAAATCAAGATGCATTTACTGGACAAGTAAAATCACATAAGATATTTTTCCTTGTTTTCTTAAAAATAAAATCAAAATCAAGTGAGTTTTTGCTTAAACAAGCTAAATTAACTGCCAAAGGGGTGAGAAAAATAATCTTATTTCTGATTGAAAATAAATTATTATCATTATTAGGCCTATTATTGTTATAAATAACACCCATCATCATCAAGATGGATGGACTACACATCGTTTTATTAATATAATTTATGCATTAAACAACAATCAGAATGGTAAAGGGGAGAAAAATATACAACCATATTGATGAAGCAAACAATAATCATGGGCAGCTTGTCTAAGATTATTTAAGAGTAAAATAATCTGTTGTAAAGCCCAGCTCACTTCAGCGCGACCGCGCTCGTGTAAAGTGCACAAGCCACAGGCGCGTTCTCTGCAAGACGTTCTAACAATAGATCATAAATAAATATGGACGACGCGACATCATCTGTTTCCGCTTGCCATAGTTGAAGCTTTCAGGCGGCCTGCACGGCGCTGACATCTTGGGACCGAGTCTGCGCGGTAGAGATTTCGGGACCGAGTCTGCGCAGTAGAGCGCAGGAAGTAGAGCAGGAAGTACAGTCGCGATATCCAAAGCCCGCCCACACTCTCGCAGATGCAGAACAATTAATTATGTTGGTGTGAAATAAACAGTTATGGAAATGTAGAAAATTACAGCTAAAGCTCCAATCTGCTCCCAAAAATCCTGAAAAAAGTCCGTTAGCGCCTCAGTGACAACTTCACTCAGAGAAGACAACGATCTCAGCTGTCAATCATGACGTCACACACCCCGTTTTTATAGCATCAGATAACTAACTAAAACTAAACTTATTTTAAAATCGAACACTTGAAATGAAATCGTGATGATTACTGCCTTCAATGACATAAACTCACTTTGGGGAAAAAATATTTGAGGTGTAATTTTATTGTTTAGTTTGCCTCGTGTCCATTAGAAAACACAGAGGGGCGGCTATACTGGGACCGGCCACCGGGGGGCGATCGAGGCGCGAACGCTTCAGTTTCTGAGAGGGATACTGCAGGCTTGGTTCTAACCATATATATCTATGGTTGTAATAGCATACTGGTCTAACAGAACCGTCACAGACAGAAGCGTGTGATCATTTCGATGCTCTTGCTTCTCTTCATCTGGCAGTAAAGGCCTCATTTGAATAGCTCTGCTGTCTGTCGCCATGTTTTTCCAGCACCTGGTCCTGCCTTGATGCGGTGACTGACAGGGCGGGGGCGGAGACTTGATCGGCTCAGATTGCATTTTCAATTCCACATTGAATTTTGCTACATTCATTGCGGAACATGTAATGAAAATGCAATCGCAAGTATCTTAACTGGGAGTGTAAATGCAATTAAGAAAAATATCATTTAAATGATAATTTTGCTACAATTTTTGCTTTAACATTTTAAACAAATGTAATTTCTGTAATACATTTTCATTTTGCAACTTATAAAGCATTGTTTAAATTATATGTTAAAACTAGTGTAGGAAATAGCAAAAGTAAATTGTATTACTTCATTTGAATGATCATTTTGCTCCAAATGTTGCAATGTACATTTTAATACTGAAACGCATTGTCATTTTACATCTTACATTGCAAATTGAATATCGCTACACAAGCGTCCATAATGGGTGACGTCACGGACACTGCGTCCATATTTTTTTACACTCTATGTTAAAAACTGAGGTATGTATTGAACCATGGACTAACTATATTGTTGCATCCCTAATAATTACTGTAGCTCGGGTTCTTTGAGTGCTTCCTGTGTTTGTGGGCTGCTCATACCTGCAGGTGTGTGCTGAGCACCCAGCAGATGGCGCTGTTGTCGTCACTCTGCAGGTACCGCAGCAGGTAGCTGTACGCTTGATCCGTCAGGTGCACCACGTACTTGTGATCCAGGAGGGAGCAGAGTTTAGGGTTTGAAGTCACATCCTGAAAGACAAAAGGCTTGTTTGAGATTCTCCTTGCCTCGCCTAAAATGAAGGCGAGACTAGGCGGCTGCAGTGAGGAGAGGAGTGAATAAAGTGCAGGCAAGCCGGACAGTTCTCTCTTCTCGTAGTGGATCAGACACCTGCGAGATCAGTTGTGAATATCGCAGGATTCACACTCGTGCGCTGTGCTGCTGATAAACTGGATGTAATTTAAGTTATGTTGCTTTTATATGAAAATAAATATTATGAAAAAAAATTATGATCCGATGGTTTAGAAAGACATTCATTGTCATTTCCTCTCTCAAGACCCATAAAGGCTAGCCTAGAAATCTAGACGCACCCTAGCGGCAGCAAATTTAATTTGCCCGCAAGTGTCGTCTAGGAACTCTCAGGAGCTGTATTCCTCACAATCTGGACGGGCCAATCACATCGTGTATAGAGACAGTGGGCGGGGCCATAATGACGACGGCCGAGTTGCGTTTGCGTGCTTCTAGTAAACACAGAAACTGGCGAACGGCGGCGGTCTTTTGAATCAGCTTTGACCGCGACTGGAAGACTTGGAGTTAAGCTTTTCTCTGAGAAAAGAACAAAGAACGGCACTGAAGTCATTCTTAAAAAGGGAAGATGTGTTCGGAGTTTAGCCGACCGGATACGGCGAATGTTTAATCAGTCAGCGAGCTCTGTTTCACCTTCGCTGCTCTGGTTGGTGTAGCGCTATCCTATCGCGTGCAGAGGGAGTTTGAAAGACAACCGTTTATCCGCCCCTCGGATTGAGCTGTCTATGGTGAGTTTCCAGACCAAACATCTTGATGTGGGTCTGGCTTGTCAGGCTACATAAAGGCACTAAAGACGTCGTTACAAAGCCCATCTCACTACAGCGGCTCTACAATCATTTTATGAAGAGAGAGAATAGTTTTTGTGCTCAAAAAAACAAAATAACGACTTATATAGTGATTGGGCCGATTTCAAAACAAAGATTCAAACCGTTATGAATCAGTGAATCGATTCATGATTCATAACGGTTCAAATCTTTGTTTTGTAGCGACGTCTTTAGTGCCTTTATGGGTCTTGAGAGAGGAAATGACATTGGTGTCAATGAAGGCCTTTCTGAGCCATCGGATTTCAACACTAATATCTTCATCTGTGTCTGAAGATGAACGGAGGTCTGACTGGTGTCCAAAGACATGAGGGTGATGAAGTAATGACAACATTTTTGGGTGAACTAACCCTTTAAGAGCACAACATGTGCTTTTGATGTGCTTAATTGATGCATTTAATTGTTTTGTCTTGCCGCAAAGAATGATGGGAAGTTTAGTTTTGGTCTGTCTCCTCATTAACCAGCCAGATAAACAGCTTTAACCGTTAACAGCTAAAACAGACCTGCAGCGTGAGGGCTCCTCGTAGCAGGTCCACGATGGCTTTCTGCTCGGGGTCCTGCTGGAAAAGTGCGTGGAAGCGCCCGTAGAACGAGTCCACCGCTCCCTTCAGGCCACATCGCGCCATGTCCAAGTGCAGGTAGAGGAAAAGCGGAAACAACACGCCGCTCACCTCCTTCACAAGAGGTGCTTCTGCCTCTGAGACAAAGAGAAGGGTTGTTAAAACCAGAGCACTTCCTCCTGTGGATCAAAGCGTCACACGTGTGTTATCTCTCACCCTGCAGGAAGGAGCGCAGTCTGGAGAACTGGGTCTCGTACTGCTGGGGGTCTGACTGGCACGGGGCGGCGGACACCACATTCGCACAGCTCGACTCCGTCTGAACTGCACACGCCAGAAAGAGAGAAAGATGAGCATCGCCGTTACTTTTGTTGTAGTCAAGAAACCAAGACCAAGTTGAGACCAAGAACATACCAGCACTCAAAGGGTTAGTTGACCCAAAAATGAAAATTCTGTCATTAATTCCTCTCCCTCATGTCGTTGGACACCCATCAGACCTCCGTTCATCTTCACACACAGATGAAGATATTAGTGTTGAAATCCGATGGCTCAGAAAGGCCTTCATTGACACCAATGTCATTTCCTCTCTCAAGACCCATAAAGGCACTAAAGACGTCGTTACAAAGCCCATCTCACTACAGCGGCTCTACAATCATTTATGAAGAGAGAGAATAGTTTTTGTGCGCAAAACCCCCCGAAATAACGACTTATAGTGATGGCCGATTTCAAAACAAAGCTTAGAACGGTTATGAATCAGTGAATTGATTCATTGCCAAAAGTGCCAAAGTCACGTGATTTCAGCAGTTTGACACACAGTCCGAATCATGAATCGATTCACTGAATCATAACCGTTTGAATCTTTGTTTTGAAATCGACCCATCACTATACAAGTCGTTATTTCGGGGGGTTTTGCACACAAAAACTATTCTCTCTCTTCATAAATGATTGTAGAGCCGCTGTAGTGAGATGGGCTTTGTAACGACGTCTTTAGTGCCTTTATGGGTCTTGAGAGAGGAAATGACATTGGTGTCAATGAAGGCCTTTCTGAGCCATCGGATTTCAACACTAATATCTTCATCTGTGTCTGAAGATGAACGGAGGTCTGACGGGTGTCATTAGGGTGAGGAATTAATGACAGAATTTACTTTGGGTGAACTAACCCTTTAAATTCATCTAAAAGATCCATATATACTGTCAGAGAAATTACTTATATTTAGTTATTAAATGTAATTAGAATAGTAAGACACTATAGCGCTGATACCAATCAAATCACTGACAATAAAATTAATAGAACAGAAGTTGCATCTGAATTGGTACAATTACACCTTCATAAATAATGTTAAGATTAATTTAACATTAATATAATTTAATATTCATAGAATCATTTATTCAACCGATTTGTTCAAAGCAGCCAATTCATTTAATAACGAAACATTGCCGTCATTTAATATTAATATTAACTTCTTGTTTATTAAACGTTTATATGAATCAATATAATTTGCAATCACGCTTTTAGTCATGAAAACTGCTCTCTTGTTCGTGATATTGCTGAATTATATTCTATGTTATATATATATATTAAAAAGAAACTACATATAAGAATTTTTTGGTCATTTATATAAATTTGGGGCATTTTTCAAACAACGCTGCATTGCTTTTGAACCCGGCAGCACAGTAACAAAAGAAATCACATTACAAAGAAGTTATTGATTGCATTTTAAGCAGTAAGTTTTACATCAAATCACATTAATGATGTTAAATCAGACAACACACCGGCAATTTTAGTGATTATCCTCGCAGTTGTGGTCTTGAGATAACCGGTGATAAACTCTGAGACCGAGTACAAATGCGGACGAGACCAAGACAAGACGGTCCTTCAAAAAAAATGTTTTTTAACACGCCGTATTTTTCTTATATTTGACCTTTATTCCACACTGCTGTCTACACTGTCCTTTGAACAGGCTCGTTTGCATTGAACTTTCAGCGCTGTCACTTTGCAGACACTGTTTATGCTCAAGCAGCAACATTACACACTCACTAAAGTTAAAAAAGTGAAATCGCATACAACCACCCCTTTAAGACCAGTCTGGAGTACTACAACACTAGCCGTTACTATTGTTCAGGGTTCATGAAAATATCAACATGAAGTTCAGTCACCCGTCAGACTGGCAGCCATCTCCTCAGCGGACTGGGAGAGCTTGGCCCCCTTCAGAGAGCCATCTGTGTCTATGTACTGTCTCCTCTTCAGGTACTGGGTCACCGCGTATTGGATCTGCTCCGTCCGGACCCGCTTCATCTCCTGAGGAGAGCACATAACACACATACGTCGTGAGAAAGATGCCAACACACAGAGTAATGCAGGAATTCATATTTCTTTCACATCGATGTTAGAGAATCATAAGCATGCACAAAGATTTCATCAGATTTTTAAGGAATCTTAAGCATTCTCCAACATTTGATATGATTTTAGGGCATCACAAAAAAAAAAATTAATGAATCAAACATGCATAATTTAATACTGTATGTTTATGATTCATTAAAACTGAACAAATATTCAGGTGTCTATGATTATCTAAAATTGAATCATCATATACAGTGAGAAAAATAAGTATTTGAACACCCTGCTATTTTGCAAGTTCTCCTACTTAGAAATCATGGAGGGGTCTGAAATTGTCATCGTAGGTGCGTGTCCACTGTGAGAGACAGAAAATAAAATCCAGAAATCACAATGTATGATTTTTTTTTACTATTTATTTGAATCTGGGCTGATTTCTCACCTTTCTTAGGATCATTGAGACCCCACGAGGTGAGATCTTGCATGGAGCCCCAGTCTGAGGGAGATTGACAGTCATGTTTAGCTTCTTCCATTTTCTAATGATTGCTCCAACAGTGGACCTTTTTTCACCAAGCTGCTTGGCAATTTCCCCGTAGCCCTTTCCAGCCTCGTGGAGGTGTACAATTTTGTCTCTAGTGTCATTGGGCAACTCTTTGGTCTCGGCCATGTTAGTAGTTGGATTCTTACTGTTTGTATGGGGACGTGACGTGAAACATCGGAAATCGAACAATAAATAAACTATCCGGTTTGGAAAGTGCCATGTAGCGCAATTTTTTACAGTCGGGTGCGTTTACATGGAGCACTGTAATCGGTTTAAGTCCAATCTGAATGAAAATGCTCTATATAAACACCTAAATCGGAATAAAAATGCCCAAACTGAATGAAATTGTAATCGTTTTGAGATGGGTGACCTTTTCATGAATCGATCAAACGAAACATTTCACCATGTAAACGACCTGATCGGATTACTTTTGAGTGTGCGTCCTTATACGACGTACACAGCGCGCGCCTTCACCCCTGAAGAGCGTGCGCCACGCTCATGCACCAAGCACGTTGACAAGAGAGGAAAGTACATTTTTCTGAGGGATAAACTTTTTAGAAGTTATGACGATAATGTTGGCATAATAACACTGTCCCTAAACCTACCGATGTAAGCAAACAACTACTTCAACTGCGCCTGACATTAGAATTTATTTTTTTCTGAGATGATTATTACACTTTACAACAAATAAATAGCTCATATAATAATAAAATAAATAATTCCAGCAGCTGGCGAGGACGGCGGTAGACAAACAGAGCTGTGAAGATTGCATAGGGGCACTTCATATCGATTAAAGGTGGGGTAAGTGCTTTCTGGAAACCGTTGTTGATATTTCAAAATCCCCAAAATAAACACACCCCTACCCCCAAAAAGGGTCTCGGCCCTATATTGATAGCTCCGCCCCACACATACGTAACCCAGGCAACGAATATGGCAGAATCTGCGATAGTCTCGATAGTACACAAGCTAGTCCAGCTAACGACACATTACAATTATGACAGGATTAGGATTATATAGATCATGAAAAGAGGAAACAAACATATATTGGGAGTATAGTACTTGTAGGATTGTGACTTGTATTTTGTGAGCTGACGCTTGAAACAGACAGGGAGGAGATTTAAATGCTCATACAGTGTGGAAATGAACGGGTCTTTATCATCGCTGAAGTGAGCCATAATACGATCGCAAATGGACAAACAAGTGAACATGACACACGAGCATATTCCAGCAAAAAACAGCATATATTAGTTCTCGGCTAATGTCAGTTATGTGTGTCGTGCGTTTTGAATAATGAGGTTGAGCGCTCTCTTCTCACCATCAATAGTAGACACGCCCCTTACTGCTGATTGGCTACAAGTTTGTTATTCCACTCGGCCCGTGTCCTTTTTCTAAAACAGTTGACATAACTCTTACCCCACCTTTAAATTGAGTTTCAAACATTAAGTTAACAATTTATTTTTCCATACAGGCTGTGGCCTGAGTCCTGTTTATGACTGTCAGACTGTTAATGCATTTGTGATTGAACCTCCGTTACGGCAGGGTCCGGTTTATTTAATATATTTTTTTTTATTGGGGGTCGTAGATATTCGAATATATTGCTTGATATTTGATATCCGTTCGAATTAGACTTTTTTCAAAAATGACAGCCCTAATAAAAATAATAGATTTAATTTATAACGCACTTTTCATTCCAAAGAATCTCAAAATGCAACAGTGTTGAAAAAGGAAGAAAATAATAATAAATGAATAAAAAGTAAAAATAAAGAAAAAAAACAATCAACACATAAAAGCCTTTCTGAACAGCGAAGTCTTCAGTTCAGCTTTAAACTGGTCCCGGCTCTGTACTGCTCTCAGCTCACTGGGGAGCCGGCTCCAAAGCCTCCTGGCCGTCTTTATGCAGCTATCGACCTCAAACAGGTGGACATTTTAAAGGCAGACGCACAGGTCTTTGAGGGTCAGAATTCTAGCTGATAGACAGGTGTTCAAATGCTTATTTGCAGCTGTATCATACAAATAAATAGTTAAAAAAATCATATATTGTGATTTCTGGATTTCTTTTTAGATTATGTCTCTCACAGTGGACACACACCTTCCCCTACGATGACAATTTCAGACCCCTCCATGATTTCCTAGAGGGAGAACTTGCAAAATAGCAAGATGTTCAAATTCCTCACCGTATTTAAAATATCTTAAATTTTAGATAATCATACAGACTTTAATCTTTGCTTTAATTTTTATGAATCATAAACATGCTTACTTAAATATACGATGATTCACTTTTAGATAATCATATAGACGCTTGAATATTTGGCTCAGTTTTAATGAATCATAAACATGCATAAATATATGATGATTCATTTTTTTATAATCATACAGACGCTTGAACATTTGGTTCAGTTTTGATGATAAACTGCATAAAGAAGCATACTTATTCGATATGCGAATCATATGCACACTTGAATATTTGACTCAATGCTAGAATCATAAGCATAGTCAAATATTTGATTCAATTTTAGGGAAGCATGTGTTTGATTTAAGTTTTAAGGAATCATAAGCATGCTTGCATACTTGATTTGATTTTAGGAATCAAACACGTTTGAACATTAGGTTTAATTTGAATGGATCATCAATATGCATGCTCAAATATTATGCTCGCCCATTCCGTTTGATCTCTGGATCTCAGAGGCGCTGACTAACGTTATGATGCCCAGAAAGACAGCTCGACACAGCCATTCACAGCAGGTTACTTTCTGTGCAATGCAGCCAAGTCAACGGGAGGCGAGCAGACAAGCCAAAACACAGATCACCTCATTAGTTACCCTTGGATAAGATTAATAATTTTAATAAATCATGCAGGTCCACATTTCCGCGCGGCCTCAATCACTGAGCTCATCATCACCACACTTCTGCACACTCTGAACTCAAATACACCTCAATCATTCCGGCTTATATCGGCTTTACAGGTTAGTAAAGATGTTTAACACCTACTGCATATTCCGTATGCGACAGTCCTAGAGAAAGTGCTCGTTTAAGCCATAGATGAGGCGTTCAGGAGTCGACGCCAACGCCGCTCCATTGGTCGCGCACACTCTTCTTCTGCGCCTCCGCTGATGGCGCGCGGAGATCTCAGGCGCTGCTCTGCGCCCCCTAGTGCGTCCACCGGATACAACTAGTGTCAAGAACTGGAAGATTTAAAGAGGTGGATTTAAAGAGGAGATTTAGGGTGCTTTCACACCTACCTTGTTTGGTCCGGATTTTCGGACTTTTCAGTTTGGTACGAACCAAAATTACAGGTGTGAAACCTCCCCCGGACCATGGTCCGGACCAAACAGACGAAATTTGGTCCGACGAAAAGAGGTAGTCTCGGTCCGGACCAAACAGAACAAAGGTTCGGTTCGTTTCTTGTGTGAAAGCATTTTCTGTATAGTTCGGACTTTCAGACCATTTACAGGAAGTTCTGGTGTAGGATTAGTGAAAAAACACAGATTAAACTCACTGCACATGTGAGCAGCAGTGATGGAGCGCGCAGCATTTTAACCAGAACCGCTTGTGTACTTATGTCAGCTCGCGTGAACAGCGCGCTCTGCTTGACTATATGAGTTTCGGTTTATTTATGAGACCGCTCCAGTTCATGTGCAACGCAAATGATCACTCCGTCACGGGATGTCTGCTATATTATTTATTTAAGCTTATTTATTAAATTCAGGCAAACGATGAAACATTTATTAAAATTAAGATACAAAATAAAGCTTTCTACAAAACAAATCTTAATGTCTTTGACATATATTGCACATCTGTGCACGTTTCATAATCAATTTAGCCTAGATGAAATTTAAAAATAACATTATAATATTTAAACATAACTATAAAATAAAATACATTGTTTGGCTAAAAAGCCTATCTTTTAGGAGCTCCTCCTTTCCTGTCGGCGCCGATAAAATGTTTGCTCAACGAGGACGTTCATTTGGTGGATTTGCCTCGAGTATAGTTGGTGCTGCAGATAGTAATGCCATAATATTAACAGTATTGGCAACGATGCGTCTGCTGTTCATTCTTGTCAAAAGTTAGCCGCTGAATTGACAACACACTGACGTCAGACGCACGTCCGCTAACAAACCAATCAATGTTAAGATGCAGCCCACATAGATGATGACGACAGGACGCCAGTGCGTCATGTAAAGTTCTTTGGTGCGCTGACATAACTGCAATGTGAAAGCAAACCAAAACGAACCAAATGTCCAAACACGAACTTTGGTTCGGACCTTAGTGCGGACTTTCAGGTGTGAAAACGCCCTTAAAGAGGTTCACTTTTTAAACTTTAGTTAGTGTGTAATGTTGCTGCTTGAGCATAACCAGAATCTGCAAAGTTACAGCGCTGAAAGTTCAATGCAAACGGAGATATTGTCTTTTAAAGTTATGACAGTTTAATGCCTACAAAAACGGCCGGTTTGGACTACAGCGAGCTTCTTCCTGGGTTAGTGACATCATAAACCCTCGCTAGTCTCTGCAGATGTGACTTCTGCCCGTAAAGGTGAGGGGCGTGGGGTTTCCAGCAACCTGTGCGAAAAAATGAATGGGAGTCAACGGGATGCTAACAGCAGGTGATGGCGTGGTTAGCAATGGCCCTATGGGTGGAACGCTTTCCAAGTGCTAGATTACCCGCTTGCTTGGCACTTCAGACAATAAAAATACAGAAAACTACATTTGGCCATCTAACCAATCTAAGACCATTGCGTATTTCAGAGGGATGGGCTTCTAGAAGCAGGAAGCAATGAACCGTTCAAATGACAGTGGAGACAGCGGTGTGGAATAAAGGTCAAATATAAGAAAAATATGGCGTTAAAAAATTAAATAAAAAATAAGACATGTTATACTGCGCCCCATAAATACAACCAAGCCAATAAAAAAAAACACAGAACCACCCCTTTAAAAAAAAGAAGAAAAAAAGCGATATTTCACCAAAGGGAAATTCTGTAATTTTTCACTTTCATGCTGTTTCAAACCTGTAAGACATTTTTGTTTGTCCATCTTCCGAACACAAAGGAAGATTTATGAAATCTGGGAGCTTTCTGTCCCTTCATCGACAGTCAATGCAACTGTCAAAAGCCCCAAAAAGACAGTAAAGACATCCCTAAAGTAATCCCTGTGACTCCAGTGGTTCAACCTCAATTTTATGAAGTGACGACGAGAGTGCTTTGTTTGCTCCAAAATGTATATATATATACCGGTGTATATATATCTATATATATATATATATATATATATATATATATATATATATATATATATATATATATATATATATATATATATATATATATATATATATATATATATATATATATATATATATATATATATAGATAGATAGATAGATAGATAGATAGATAGATAGATAGATAGATAGATAGATAGATAGATAGATAGATAGATAGATAGATAGATAGATAGATAGATAGATAGATAGATAGATAGATATAGATATAGATAGATAGATATAGATATATTGTTAGATGCGATTAATCGATTTGACTGCATTACATATAAATATATCATATATATCATATATATATATATATATATATATATATATATATATATATATATATATATATATATATATATATATATATATATATATATATATATATATATCATAGACTGTAATTTATTTATAAACTAAAACTAAAGTAGTAAAGTGAAACTACATATTCAAAATCAAGTAGGGGGTGAAAGAAGAAGAAGAGCGCTTGTCCTGTAGCGCTGACCCAGGATCAGTTTTATGTCTCCTCATCCACGTTCAGGGATCAGCAGCAGCATGTCCTGAGCGCATGCGCATGTGAATGACGCACATTGTGTGCGCTGCTCTTGACTTTAGTGAGCGCGCGGCAAAAGGGCTTTTCAAAGTTTATCGTGTTTTCTTGTCTTTGAATGAGTTTCTGTCCCGTTTAAACCGAGCCTCGGCCCAGTATGTTTACTCCCCGCGGCACACCGAGCTCCGGCCGCAGACTGACGCCTCGGACCGGCGGGCGGAAGAGTATGAGCGGTGTTCAGTCCGGACTGCTGTTCTCTCCACGCCGCTCCGCTGTCACAGCACACAGGTAAAACACACACACCGGAGACAGGGTCCCCGCGGAGTCTTAAAAAGTCTTAAAAGTATTAAATTTCAAAATCAAAATATAAGGCCTTAAAAAGTCTTAAATTCGCGGAAGCATTGCGTTCTAGGTCTTAAATAATGTTAAACAGGTCTTAATTTTCCTAGGTCCATGTAACGCTACCTCACTGAAACGCTCTCGCCTCCCGCAGCACACGAGCATTTGTGTGTGTGTGTGTATGTGTGTGTGTGTTTGTTCCGTGGTGTTTGTAGTTCTTTCTTTCGCTAGACCAACTATTGTTCGCTCTATTACAACTACAAATTAGAAAAGCATGCCACTTATATTGCAGCCAATCAGCTTTCGTGTTATTGGGACGAACCTCTTTCTGATCGTACCCCACAGAAGCATAAAACGGATTTTATTCTTCAGCTGAGTCTGACGGTTCTTGCAGTTCCGCGATCTTGAACGCGAATGCGAATATTTCTCAGCACCTTGCTTAATGACCAAATAAAAGTAGGCTATAATATACCTGATTTCACTAAAATAGTTAATAACAGGGATGTAAACGCCGAACTCCGATGTCAGACTGCGTGTGTTTGCTGTCTGTCAGCGCTCGCGCGAGTGTATTGAATGTTATTTCTAGGCTCATTAGCCTTACGTTACTCTTGAACGATCAAATATACACATTATGCATATGTCTATATCCTGATTTGAGTTAAAAAGTTTGAGACGTGTCAGTAAGCACTGGATCGGCGCATTAGTAAGTTCTCAAAGTGAAAGCAAACTAATTAAGCTAAGCTAGCGGTGACCCTGACAAACTAAAACAATGCATGCACTGAAGCCCTATTTCTAAAAACGGGTGAGTGTTCCTCTTTGTAGATATGCATCTTTATGTTGTATTTATTTGTCCTATTGTCATTTGTTTATAACTATAAATTTTATTACTGACCGATTACTTGATTACGTAATTACTTGAAAACTTTTTACTTATATTAAGCAATTATTGCTGTGGTTTACTTTTAAGATGTTGGTCATATTTCCCACCCCAAGCGATCGTGTTATTAAAGATGATAGCACACAACTGAAACAGCGTTTTTTTTTTGTAATACTAAACAAGATTCATGCATTTTGTCAGTTTTATTGCCATGTGTGACTATTGTGCATCTAACATAATAATATGGTTAATGTTGCATCCTAATTATATAAAAAAATAAAAATGTTTGCAAATCTGGAAGTGACCACCACAATAAAAGCAAATTTTGGTCAAATTTGTATATATATATATATATATATATATATATATATATATATATATATATATATATATACAATTTTGGTCAAATTTGTATATATATATATGTGTGTGTGTGTATATGTATGTATATATATATATATATATATATATATATATATATATATATATATATATATATATATATATGTGTATATATATGTGTATATATATATGTGTATATATGTGTATATATGTATATATATATGTATATATATATGTATATATATGTATATATATATATGTATATATATATATATGTATATATGTATATATGTATGTATATATATATATATATATATATATATATATATATATATATATATATATATATATATATATATATGCTAATCCTGGTGGGATTGAGCTATGAATAATACGTTTATTAATACTTTGTTCAATTGAAATAAATTAAATAATATAAGTTTAAGTAGCGTAATTGAGTGTTTTTTTTATTGCGTGATATAGGTCTTAAATTGTATTCATAATGGTCTTAAAAGGGTCTTAAAAAGTCTTAAATTTGACTTGGTGAAACCTGCAGATACCCTGCGGAGAAAACATACCGGCCGAATGTGAACACACATGTACATCTGAACCTTGAGAAACCATTAATATACTATGTTCTCCAACAAAAAGCTACCTATATATTACTGTTTGTGTGACAATACCATGTTAGATTATCATGTAAACACTAGTACTTTAATATGGTAACCATTCAGTATCATGGTATTACTTTCAGATACCATTTTGTTTTATAAACTTACTGAGTTTTGTAATATATATTTATATGTGTATGTATGTGTATATATATATATATAGTGCGTGTGTGTTTCAGTCTGTTTTTAGAAGCTAGACAGTGACCTGTCATGACCAAGTCATTTTTATGATTGTAAAACAAATACAAACATATTAAATATCCATATACTGAATATGACCTGTTTCCATAATGTACTAATAAAACTTACATTTGTTTTTTAGCTGATTTGTGAGAGCATCTCTCTTCTTTCTCCAGATCTACTCCCACTCGTGTTCAGAGTCATGCCGTTGTTGATTCGTATAATTTCGACGTTCAGACTTTTGGATCATCTCTACCTGTCAAAGTCATGGAGGCACTCACCATGGCTGATGGTAAATATTGGTGTCTTCTGTAACTAGATTTACATAGAGCCTGCATTTCAAAACCTGGCAATCTTGTCAATTTGGGTGGGATTTTAGGCATGCATGCATTGGACCGGACTAAGGCAGATTACTGGGTTTTGAGAGCAGGTCCTGTGGATGTGTTGGTGCGAAAGCTTCTTGATGTATGACATTGTGTCTGTTGCAGTGGATGATCAGATTTCTGTGAAGGTTGAGGCGTCCGGATGGGCGTGGATGGTTTGTGGAGAGCATCTGATCGTCTGGAAAGTGGCTCAGACGTCTGTGGCAAAGGTCTGAAAGTGACTATTATTGTTTGGTGCTGAATTTTCTGCTGAGACGGTTTGTATGAACTTAATGCTTTTGCTGTCATTGCAGCTGTCAGTGTGTAAAGACCTCCAGCTGCCGCCCAGTGAGTTTGCATATAGCGCTGATCTCATCTCCATCAATTCCTCCGGCCCGCTCCATCTTGCAACCATACAGGTGAGATCTTTCAAGTCAAGTCACCATCATCACCATCGTAATTTGCGAGTGGGACATTCCCACCACTTTTTGAAACATCTTACTGCACGGATGAACCTAACTAATACAAACACAACATCTCTGGTTAACTAGAAGAGCATCATTTAGTTTGTTTGTTAACCCTTAAAGACCCAGAACATTTTTGGGGCGCCTGAAGTGCCTCTACTTTTCTTTGTTTTTCTCCCCCATTCTAGCAGTTAGCATGAAGTGCTATATATCATTTTAAACAGGAGAACCTGAAGTTTCCATCTAGGCCAATTGTCCCAATTGTACATTTATTTTTTCTGTGAATTGATTAAATTAATATAATTTCAAGAAAAACGGCAGCAAAAAATTAGTATTTTTTTTACTGTAAACTCAAACAGAACTTCATGTAAGTTTGGATTTTTTTTCCTTTAGAAAGTTAGACTTGGTTGTTTTACACTTCCAGATGAAATTTTGTCTACATGTAACAATCCCTCAGCAAGTTATAGCCCTTTGTATAACATTATTCAAGGCATTTCTAGGTTTTTGAGTGAAAGCAGGTTTATTTTATTTACTGACTGCATCCTAAAAAGTTCAAGTAGTAAAGTAAATAAAAAGATTGTTATATATTAACAACACTGAAACAAAAATGTTCACGCCACGCTGACTATGGAGCCTCTGAATGAACAATTGCGAGAAATGTTATACCTATGGAAGGAGGTTCTCCTCTTTACGGTGCAGTTTACAGCATACAGATTGGATTATCGGTTTAAAAGTTATTAAACATTTTAGAACGATCGTTATTTTTAGCCGGGTGTGGCTGTCTCGGTCTTTAAGGGTTAAGAGGTGATCTGGCCCTCGTTGCCGCTGTTATCAGTGGTGCAGATTTCTCTCGTGGCTCGTGCAGTCTTCACACAGACGAGCGCTTTAATCTAACGCTTAACACTGTTGCAGAGATTTTCTATTTGTTCCGTAATATCACGAAACAAAATGCACAAAACTGTCCTGCTCTTGATGTGCAACCACTGATGATATTCAGTTTTGATGAGAGAAAAAATAGGAGGGCAGATTAGAAACGAGAACTTCTGACAAGTTTACCAGACTAGACCAGGGATTATAAACAAAGCGTGCAAATCTATATGCCTTTATTCACGTGAAAAATCTTGGCACTAACGCTTTGCGTTTAGATGCAATAATTAAACAAGATCTATATCAGTAAATTAAATATTTATTAACTACTTAATACAAAACTTTCTGCAATTGTTATTGTACACATTTTGCATCTGATAAAACATTGTATTAGCAATGCTACCCCCCTTATTATACGCCATAAAGTGTGTATCATATGCACGCCAAAGCTCATTTTGACGTATAGATTCTGCGAGATAGCACACTCGTACTATTTATACGTATTTTCTTGAGACTGTCCCACCCACTTTTTAAAACAAAGTTACGTCACTGGTCACCGTTATTTATAAAGCGCTTTGTACAATACAGATTTCAAAGCTAATTAACAGGATAACAGTTAATAATCAATGCTGCAAACTTCATCACATATGAGAGAAAATCAATTTCAGCTGTATTTATGCTCAATTATTAAACAATTTAGTTTCAGCTATAAAGCAACTCTATAGAAGACAGTAGTGTTATTATTCAGTTTAAAGTCAGCATGAAATGTAAGTTGCGATAGTCTCTTCTTCCCTATTGCGACATACATCTGTGAGTGAAACGGTGCTCGGACTAGGGCCCAATTTACACATACATGTTTATTTCCCTTTTTTTGCGCCCTTCGTTTATACGCAAACTGAGTATTCGCCTCTGAAAACGAGTCTTTCTAAAAACTAATTTTGAAAATCTATGTTTGCAAATTTGTATGTAAAAGGAGCCAAACGAGTATTTAGGTAGCCAACGTCACAGTATGTGCCAGAGCTCGCACCGATGTCAAAAGTGCAACCTATGTTTACATGTGATCATGGAAGCGTTCAGAGTAGCAGTCGCATTTATGTTGGTGCAAACTCTTCTCAAGAGTTTGCATTTGCAAATACAGCTGCTCCTTTATGATGATCCTAGTTCCATCCTTGTTTAAAAGAGGAATTGATTCGTTGCTATTTTTGTGATTCTGATTGGCTTACGTGGGCTTGAGCTTCTCGTTACACCGCCACCTACAGGTTTGGCATGCTCTTGACGGCATATATAAATGAACACTTTTCTGAAAACTGACATATGCACAATGTTATTTTTGAAACCGGAGAGGTTGAAAGATCCGTTCATGAAAATAGCCACTCATGTGTAAACGTAGCTTAGAACAAATGTAGACGGGGCTTGATTTTGTCCGTGGGGAACTGATTGGCTTGTTGTGGTTTGCGATTGGTGGATCTCATGTGAGTGACAGATTATTGCCCCGCCCTCACGCCAGTAAACACATCATCAGAGAAGAGATAATGCAAGGGAGGGGAATTTAATTTGATTACAGATTACGAGGCACATAACAAATGCTGCAATATTCCATAAAAAACAAGAACTGTCCATTTTGATTGTGTCAGTGCAATCAAATCCATAGTATTACTGAATATTAAGAGTGTTTTAAACCCCATGATGCAATTCCTTTCATGAAAACATCCATATAAATGTGTTTTTCACAGTCCGTCAGTGCTTTGGCCGTGTCTCCGGATGGCTTGGCCCGGTTCTGGCCCAGTCTGGCTCACGAGGGGACTTACACTGAGATCTCTCTGGACCTGAGCGAACACTTGTGCAACTACGTCGCAGCTGTTAAGGTGGGAAAGCAGACAATATAAGAGGTCTATATTGTTTAAAAATACTGTTAAAATATTGTGTATGTAAATTGTAACTTAAAAAGTGCACAAACAAACATTTAAATAGGCAAACGCTTAAGAGTCAATGATTGGATCATTGATTATTATGTGGTTTAGCATGTTATATATTTGGCAACAGTTCTTTTAACCCTACTTGATGAAGTGTGTAGCTTTTCGTTTCTTAAACAACCATGTAGGAACACACATCATGGCCATTATAGGACCACCTAAGGGGCTATCCTTAAATAAATAGATAAATAAATATTCCAGGACCACAAATTGCTCCTCTTGATGGAAATAAGTTATGCTATTTGTGATGTAAGATGTGCACCAATTTGTGCTCAAGAGTTTGTATTGACAATCCAAGAGTCCAGCCCTCTGCAAAGTCTCCTCCAGCACATCCCAGAATTCAGTGAAGGTCCAATGTATTCTTCATGCTCCTGCCCAACCGTTCTTTCACATTCTGAGCCTGACAATCTTGACATTGTCATCCTGGAATATGGTCATGATGTGTCTTCCTACAAGAGTTTTTAAAGGCGGGCGTACACTGTGCAAATTCAGGCATTTGGGAGGTTGTGAGATATTGCTCACGTTATAAGGCAGTTAACTTGATGATCACATCAAAGCAGCTGGTAGACCGCACGACTGTATTGCACTGAGCCGGTGGCAATCACACAAGCTTTTGCGCTAAACACAGAGGCTGGAGCTTTCGGTGTTGCTGCTATAGCTCCAGATAGAAAAAAATTAAGATTTTTTTTTTTGTGCAAATAAATTGTTGAAAAAGAGAGAACGTGTTTGTCAGTGTGTGTGTGTGTGTGTGTGTGTGTGTGTGTGTGTGTGTGTGTGTGTGTGTGTGTGATGGGTAGGTTTAGGGGTAGGGGCAGTGTAGGGGGATAGAAAATACGATTTGTACAGTATAAAAACCATTACGCTTATGGAGAGTCCCCACATTTCACTAAAACAAACGTGTGTGTGTGAGAGCCACTGAGCTACAGCATAATATACTCATAGGTCTAGCCTATCTGACGTAATTGTGCATGTGCATGATTTGGCAGTAGGGGACGGCCATAGACTGGTGAAAATTGGGCAGACTCCCTAAATTTCTTTATATTTGTTTAATGTTTATTGAGGTCGGAAGGTGCTTGTAACATGGTAGTCTCATAATTCCTCTCACACGCTGCGAGCCACGGCCATACGAGCATCTACGATATCCACACGATTTTCCCCAAGTGTTTTTTTATTTTTTTGCGAGCTTGTACAGCAGCAAAAATCCCACGTGTACGCCCAGCTTAATAAAATAAAACTACACTCCAATTAGGGTTAGAAGGACTGTTGCCAAACATATAACATGCTAGAAACATAATAATCACTGCAATAACTATCCAGTCATTGACTCTTAAGCATTTGTGTATTTAACTCAAAAACAGGGATTTATGCGCTGGTTTGTGGGAATGTGTTTGTGTAATATCCTTCACTTGTTTTATAGGATTATATGGCTTTTATTTTCGTGTCTCTTCTTCCATGAATTGTTTCTCTTGCTCTTTCAGGGCGGTAGCTTCATTGTGTCCTCATACCGCGGGCACCTGCTCCGGCTCTCTCCGGATTCGTCCGGTAAACTGCACCAGAGGCCCGTGCAGCAGGGTCAGGGCATGCTTTCGGGGATTGGGCGCAGGGTTTCCAGCCTGTTCGGCATCCGTGGCCAACCAGCCGACCTCATGGTCAGTACCATTTGACTTTTACAGGTGGATGCAGATCATGCTTTTGATTTGTTCAAGCAGTGACTGGATATTTCTCTGCTCAGGTGTTCAGTGTGTTGTTGGTGAAGGAAACCGGCTGTCTGTACTCTCTCAGCTCTTGTGGTGTCAGTAAATGGGAGGTGGATGAGAACAGTGAGACGCAGGTGTTGAGCTGGAGCACCAATCAGATCATCACAGACAGCATCACCGACGCCATCTGGGTCAGAAATGCACTAGACGATGATATTGTAATTTGTGAAATATTATTAAAATTTCAGATAATGTTTTCTACGTGACTATACACAAATCAGGCATAACATTATGACCGGTGAAGTGAATAACACTTATCTCTTCGTCACGGCACCTGTTAGTGGGTGGGTCATATTAGGCAGCAAGTGAACATTTTGCCCTCAAAGTTAATGTGTCTGGACCACTTAGCAGTGGAAGAAAGTGGCCTGGTCTGATGAATCATGTTTTCTTTTACATCACGTGGATCACCTAAGGAACACATGGCACCAGGATGCACTATGGGAAGAAGGCGAGCCGGCGGAGGCAGTGTGATGCTTTGGGCAATGTTCTGCTGGGAAACCTTGGGTCCTCCATCCATGTGGATGCTACTTTGACACACTCCACCTACCTAAGCATTGCTGAGACCATGTTCAGCCTTTCATGGAAATGGGATTCTGGTGGCTGTGGCTCTTCCAGCAGATAATGCTCCTGACACAAAGCACTAATGGGTCAGGAATGGTTTGAGGAGCACAACAACGAGCTTGAGGTGTTGACATGGCCTCCAAATCCCCCAGATCTCAATCCAATCGAGCATCTGTGGGATGAGCTGAACAAACAAGTCTGATCCATGGAGGCCCCACCTCACAACTTACAGGACTTAAAGGATCTGCTGCTAACATCTTGGTGCCAGATACCACAGCACACCTTCAGGGGTCTAGTGGAGTCCATGCCTCGACGGGTCAGGGCTGCTTTTGGCAGCAAAAGGGGGACCAACACAATATAATGTTATGCCTGATCGGTGTATGTTGTATGTAATTTATTCCTGTGATCAAAGCTGATTTTTCAGCATCATTACTCCAGTCTTCAGGGTTACACGAGCCTTCAGAAATTGTTCTTATATGATGATTAGATCCTTAAGAAATATTTCTAAAATCCTCAACTTCTCTTATAGGACTCAGAAAGTAACTACTCTGAGATCAAGAAAGGAGTGAATGTCTCTTATCTGGACATGCAGTACAGCAAGTGAGTGCTGAATATCATGTTCAAATAAAACTAATACACAGACAGCACATGCACACATTAACAGCTAATGCTCTGTGTCTCTCAGCGCGGGGCTGGTGGTGTTGGCGGCAGCTTGGCATCCGGGCGACACGCCGTGCTTGGCGTATTTCTGCCTGGTCACTCTTGCAGAGAGCGCATCGCCCTCCCCAGACCTGCTCACTGTGGAGGTCACCAGATACAACCCGCCCTTCCAGGTACACCATTCAAACACACTTGAATCATCTGAATGTATTGACTGAGAGTGTCTTCAATTAAAGGGTTAGTTCACTCAAAAATGAACATTCGGTCATTAATTCCTCTCCCTCATGTGGTTGGACACCGGTCAGACCTCCGCTCATCTTCAGACACAGATGAAGATATTAGTGTTGAAATCCGATGGCTCAGAAAGGCCTTCATTGACACCAATGTCATTTCCTCTCTCAAGACCCATAAAGGCACTAAAGACGTCGTTACAAAGCCCATCTCACTACAGCGGCTCTACAATCATTTATGAAGCGACGAGAATAGTTTTTGTGCGCAAAAAACTTGTATAGTGATCGGCCGATTTCAGAACATTTCTTCGTAAAGGCTCGGAGCATTTTGAATCAGTGTATCGAATCAGGATTGGGATCGCCAATGTCACGGGATTTCAGCAGTTTGGCGGGAATAGTTTTTGTGCGCAAAAACTAAATTACGACTTATATAATGATGGGCCGATTTCAAAACAAAGCTTTGAACGGTTATGAATCAGTGAATCGATTCATGATTAAGATCGCCAAAGTCACATGATTTCAGCAGTTTGACACGCGATCCGAATCATGAATCGATTCACTGATTCATAACCACGAATCTTTTTTTAAACCTTTTGAAATCGGCCCATCACTATATAAGTCGTTATTTAGGGTTTTTAAGGGGTTTTTTGCACACAAAAACTCTTCTCTCTCTTCATAAATGATTGTAGAGCCGCTGTAGTGAGATGGGCTTTGTATCGACGTCTTTAGTGCCTTTATGGGTCTTGAGAGAGGAAATGACATTGGTGTCAATGAAGGCCTTTCTGAGCCATCGGATTTCAACACTAATATCTTCATCTGTGTCTGAAGATGAACGGAGGTCTGACGGGTGTCCAACCACATGAGGGAGATGAATTAATGACAGAACTATAATTTTTGAGGGAACTAACCCTATAAAGTAATGAGAAGGGAATACAACTGAATTTATTTTGTGCCGGTTTTGTCCGTCAGAGCGAGGATGAGCTGCAGAAGACGCGTTTGGTGTTGCCTGAGCCGTCGAGTCCTGCTGCGTACCTCTATAACGAGGAGCTGGTGTTCGCCTGCAGCACTGGAGCTGGACGCGGTGGTCTGGCGGAGGAGAAGATCTCCTTCAACTCTCCAGGTACATCCGTCAGACTACCAAACCAAATGAAGAACCTAGTCTTCCTCCTGTAGCTGATCTCAGTTTTTTGGGATTTTTGTCTGTTCTCCAGGTGACCGTATCCGTGGCGGTGGGGTGTGTGCCGGTCTGCCGGTGTTTTTCTCTCAGAATAGCGGGCTGGTTGCCGTTTTAGCAAGAGAAAGCGCTTCCATCCTGCCCGAGACCATGGAGGATTCGCTCTGCACCTCAGTGGCTGGACCTGGACCTGAGGTCTGGAGTCAGTTTACTTAAAGGGATAGTTCACCCAAAATTGAAAATGTAATGTTTGTCTGCTTACCCCCAGTGCATCCAACATGTTTGTTTCTTCAGTAGAACACAAATGAAGATTTTAAACTCCAGCCGTTGCTGTGTGTAGGTCATATAATCATGTGAATGGGTAACAACTCTATAAGAGCAAAAAAAAACATGCTTAGACAACATGCACAAAGAGCGCTATGGCTCATGACGACACACTGATATCTTAAGACACAAAACGATCAGTTTGTGTGAGAAATCGAGCCGTATTTATATCATTTTTTACCTCAAATACAACGCTATATCCAACAGCCTGGAACACGCTTCACTTCAGGTAAGGTCAATAACAAGCGCTGGCTCATATATCCCATGTTCAGAGCGTGTATTATTGACCTTACCGGAAGTGAAGTGCGTTCCAGGCTGTTGAATTTGTGTTCTACTGAAGAAACAAACGCATACATAGGGATGGGTACCGAAAACCGGTATTAAACGGGCCCCGGGGCTGAATTTTGAAAGACAGTTGTATCGATAAGCTCGGCCGTTATCGGTTCTGCTGTCGGTACTTTTGAAAATACACGTGACCAGAGAGAGAGAGAGAGAGAGAGAGAGGCGCAAACGACAGCCGAGGACAGAACTAAACATTCAAACATAGCTGGTTACACTTTAGATCTGTGATAGTCTGATTTTATTTTAGATTTTGACTTCCAAAGATTATAATAGTAATATTTATGTCTAGCGCAACTTAATTCCCTTTGCAGCAGTAGCCTACGCTGTCATTTCTCCCTAAAACTCAAACAAAGCCTAATGACAGAATCGGCACGATCAGTGATTGTTGTAAAATACAGTCTAGCTACTGATGGTTGTGGGACGCGTTTAATAATAATTAAAAGCGTTTAATAATAATAAAGCGATTAAAAGCACAAAAATGTCCGCAAGAGATTGTTCCCAAGTTGGCGCCCGCTCTGAAACAACGAGACGAGCAGATTACACTTTCGGTTTCACACTCGCGTCTAAACGTTCAAATGTACACAAACATCTGTCAAAATGACCGGCTTGGAGTCTCTTAAACACAACACAGTTTGTGTCTAAAATGGACGTAGTTATTATGGATGTAGTCGGGAAAAAATGTAGTGCATCTGCCTATTATCAGTCGCCTATAGAGCTGCACATCTGTCTTAGAGGCAGCAGTGTAAATAAACATGCTGACGAATTACTGCGAATTAAACAACCAAATGCAAAGAGAAAATCCCTCACAGCTCTTGAATGAATAACTTCAGCTTTAATAAGCATTAATTTAGCTATTTATGATAAACTATGCAGTGTTATTTATATTTATATATATATAAATATAAATATCAAAAAGTACCGATAAGAGTACCGTTAAAGTACCTTACCGATAAGCAGTATCGATAAGAGTAGTAATACCGTTAAAATCTTAACGATACCCATCCCTACACCTACATGTTGGATGCTCTGGGGGTCAGCAGATAAACATCAACTTTTCAGTTTTGGGTGAACTATCCCTTTAAAGGGGGCATGATTTTAAGACCAAATATTTAAAAAAATCATATATTATTTATCTTTGCAGGGCACTCCGTTAGAGACGCCACCCAAAATAGACATGGTGGCACAAGAGGACAAAACTAAACTGCTGAAGCAAGCTTTCCTACAGTTCTGCCGGTGAGTTTCCTTCATGTCACAGATGTGTAATCTCTGCGGCCGCTTCTTTCGCATCAGTGACTGATGCTGAACAACTCACGGATCATGTGCTGTGGTTTGTTCTGCAGTCATGATCTGATTGGTGCTCAGAGTATGGTGGACGAGCTCTTCCCCAGCGATGGAGAGGGAGGGGCGGAGCTGGATGCTGTTGTGACCCAGATTGATCTGGATCTGGTGGACGACTACCCTGCCTGTGACCCCCGCTGGGCTGAGTCTGTTCCTGACGGTGAGCGATGGGGAGACTACCTTTCATTTTTGCCCGATTAAATTTGTTTAATGCAACCGTCCTAAAATTTATACAAGTGACTTAAATACATAAACATTTTAATGCATCATTAATTGCATGACTTAAACATATGCATGCATGTATGAAAACAACATGCCATTAATTATATATATTTATTATTTTAACAAATTAATATATATAATGTAATACAAAGAACGTGTGTGTGTGTGTGTGTGTGGTACTTTATATTACATTATATATATTAATTTAATAAATAAATAAAATGCAAGTATAAATCATAAAATTTTATTGTAATATTTATATTATGTATAATATTTATGCTATGTATAGATAGATAGAATATATATATATATATATATATATATATATATATATTGATAATTTAATTATAATTATATTATTAATTGATAGACAGACAGATAGATAGATAGATAGATAGATAGATAGATAGATAGATAGAGAGATAGAGAGATAGATAGATAGAGAGATAGAGAGATAGATAGATAGATAGATGGTATTAATATTATGTATCTATTAGTATAATATTAATTGCCCTAAATATAATTTTAGAAGTATTTATTTGCACAACAAATCATTTCCAAAATTAAATGGATACCAGCTTACCAACCATGAAAGTATATTTTTATTATTTTACATTTACAAATACATTTTTTAATGCATCATTAATTGCATGAATTAAACAACAAATGTATGCATGGATGTATGATAACAACATGCTATTAATATTTTTTATTATTATTTAATGAATTATATATACTGTGTGTGTGTATGTATATATATATATATTTAATGTGTGTGTTTAAATTAAATTTAGCAGTTTTGTGTGTATATTCATGAACTCGCGAGGTGTATTTTTGTAGCGAGTGTTCAAAGTGTGTGTTGTCACATTTTAAAAGAGAAACTTCTGTAAATCCAAGGATTAAATTTGTTAATTTTGCACCCTGGTCAATTTGTACACGTTTTGTCCTGTAGAGGGCGCTGGATTTACACTAACGTCGCTGATCCTGCTGCATCAGTTGGAGGATAAGATGAAAGCTCACCGCTGCCTCATGGACTTCCTGCTTCAGGTTTCTCCACGGCCACACTCTCAATCTACAAGACGCGTTTCATCCTTCACACAGCACTCAACAGTGTATCTTTTCTCCATCTGCTCTACAGACAGGTCTTCTAGACCGCCTCACTTCCACAACAATACGCTCGGCCCCGATGGCAACGCGACTCCTGCTGTGTGAACATGCAGAGAAGCTCTCGGCTGCCATCGTGCTGAAGAACCATCATGCCAAGCATCCCGAACTCGTGAACACAGCCATCCTATCAACCCTGAAGAAGAACAACACCGAAATATCGTCCAACCTCACGCCCGCGGACGTGTTCTTCAGAGAGGTGCGAGACTTCAGCTCCCCGTTCATCGACCTCTAATGTAGAATATGTATTTATCTTGTGCGTGTCCCTCCAGGTGTCTCAGATCTCCTCCATCTTTGAGTGTCTGCTGGATGAGGAGGAAAAAGCTTTGAAAGAGCATCCGGACGCCGCCAGGTGGGCCGACGTGGTGCTCAACGTCAATGACATTGTCAAGGTGCCCAGCTTTTTTTTTCACCTGTTCATTAAATCATGCACTCAGATCAGAGCACTACATATATAATATGTAGTTAAAGCTACAAAAAAAACTAAAAAAAAAAAGAATATTTTGCACATCGCTTCCTGGTCCTTTAGTTCATGAAATTAATAATCGTCATGTTTTGTGTGTAGGAAATGCTTCAAGCGGCAGCACAGTACAGAGAATCCAAAGCATCTCTATACAGAGCACCAGAGAACTGCAGCTCTGAGCCTGAGTACATCCCATGGACAGGTACATACACACACACACCACTGAAAGGACTTCCTGTAACTGTTGGTGGCCAATGCCAACCACCAATAATATAAGAGAAAGGAGGCTTCCCCATGCACTTTTTAGCCGCGAAAATCATCATCAAAATTGAGTCAGACATGAAAGCTTCGCTGCAACGACTACTGTTGGAAAATGATACCTCAGTTGTGCTCACCGACATTTTAGGGCAGTCTGAACTAACTAACTAAAAAACACAACACGGGAGTGGGAGGGAACGGGAGTCAATCTTCTGCACTGCAAAAAATGCTCTTCTTACTCAGTAATTCTGTCTTGTTTCCAGTCTAAATATCTAAAAATTCTTAAATCAAGATGCATTTACTATACTAGTAAAACGACATAATGTATTTTTTCCTTGTTTTGTTAAAAATAAAATCAAAATGAAGTGTTTTTTTGCAGAATAATCTAGTTTCTGATTGAAATCTTGTTTTTTGTTTCCGTCCCAAACAGAAATAAGATTATTTTTCTCACCCCGTTGGCCATTTTGCCTTTTTTAAGCAAAAAACTCATTTCATTTTGATTTTATTTTCAACAAAACAAGAAAAAATATCTTGTCGTTTTACTTATCTAGTAAATGCATCTTGATTTCAGAATTTTTAGATATTTGGACTGGAAACATGGAAGAAATACTAAATGACTGAATGACATTTTTATTGCTACTGACCAGGGTGATGTGACTGTACTTTTACTATTGGATCTGTCAGCAGCGTTTGATACTATTGACCACAACATTTTGCTATCACGCCTAGAAAATTATGTAGGGATTAGAGGAAATTGTCTGAAATCGATTAAGTCTTGCGGTATTCCACAAGGATCCGTTTTAGCACCAGTATTTTTTTCACTATATATGCTTCCGTTAGGTCAAATCATGAGGAAATACGGTATCACTTTTAATTGTTATGCAGACGACACCCAGCTGTACCTTCCGTTAAAGCCTACTGTCTCTTTGGCTGTAGAAAGACTCGTAGAATGTTTTGACGAGATTAAGCTGTGGATGTCCACAAATTTTTTTATGTTTAAATGAAACAAAAACAGAATTGGTTTTATTTGGCCCTTCCGAGTCCTTTGATACATCCAATATTGACTTAGGTGCGCTTTCACCTTTTCAGATGCATCAGGTAAAAAATGTAGGTATAATTTGTGACAGTGCATTAAAATTCGAAAAACAGATAAACAAAGTTGTTAAAACTAGTTTCTTTTTTTTTAGATCAATCGCTAAAATCAAGTCCTTTGTGTCACAGAAGGACCTGGAAAAGATAATATATGCTTTTATTTTCTCACGATTAGATTATGGTAATGCACTATATTATGGTGTTCAACAAAAAAGTTTAGACAGATTACAATTGGTTCAAAACGCAGCCGCAAGACTTCTGACAGGTACTCGGAAAAATGAGCACATCACCCCTGTACTAAGAGAATTACATTGGTTGCCAGTTTCCTATCGGATTAATTTTAAGCTTTTATTATTTGTTTTTAAAGCTTTACATGGTACTGCTCCAACATACATAGCCGATCTGATCCAGGTAAAGAAACCAAAGAGATCGTTACGCTCTGAGTCATTAAATCTCTTAGAGGTCCCGCGGACATACCGGAAAATGAGGGGAGACCGCTCTTTTGCCGCTGTTGGTACTAGGCTGTGGAATGGGTTACCTCATTATATCCGGTAGTGCTCCGGTCTTTGGGAGTTTAAACGACAGTTGAAATCATATTTTTTTGCTTTGGCATTCGATCATACATGAGTGTGTGCTAGTGGTGTCTATGCTTTGTCTTATGGGCTTTCCTATGTAATTTTATTTATTTATTTTTTATCTATGGTGGTGTAATGAACTTGAAGTTGAATGTGATTGTATAATTATGTAGTATTTGGCCCTTGTACAGCACTGTGGTCAACTTTTGTTGTATTAGTATGTGCTTTATAAATAAATTGAACATTGAACTAAATAAGAAGAGCATTTTTTGCAGTGTGGGATTGGGGCGGGACGAGAATTCTCCCCAGTTTTTTCATGGGATTGGGATGGGACGGGATTTTTTTGTGTGGGAGTGGGACGGGAGAGGTTTGAAAATCCACTCCTGTGTCACCCTCTAGTGCGCACACACACACACACACATATGGTTCACTATCTTTGTGGGGACTCTCCATAGGCATAATGGTTTTTATACTGTACAAACCGTATTTTCTATCCCCTTACACTGCCCCTGCCCCTAAACCTACCCATCACACACACACACACACACACACTGCCCCTGCCCCTAAACCTACCCATCACAGGAAACATTCAGCATTTTTACTTTCTCAAAAAAACTCATCCTGTATGATTTATAAGCATTTTGAAAAGTGGGGACCGCTGGCTGGTCCCCTCAATGTAGGTGGTCTCGCATTTTACTATAGTTATGGGGACATTTGAAAGGACTTCCTGTGCCTTTTTGAGCATCCCTTCATCAGTGTAATAACTTGTCCATCTTCCCCTCAGCCTCAGGAGGAGTCGGTGGAGTTCGCAGCACCATCACGCGGCAGCATGAGATGATACTGCACGCAGCGTATCCTCACGCAGACGCAGAGCTGCGCGCTGCCCTGAGCGAGCAGCTGGTGGCGCTGTTGGACTCCCTGCTGAGCGGATACGTGGCTCAGCTGACGTCTCTCCGCCGCTCTGGACAACATGAACGCTACGACACGCTGGAGAACGAGTACACGCAGAAGCGCTCAGAGCTGCTCGCACCTCTCCGTGAGTTATTTTGGGATTGGCCAGTTTACCAGTTGGTCAGTTGGTTTCTTCTTGTTCAAATGGCCAGAGTAAGCTGCAAAGCGGAGCAGATTGAATGTTTAACCTCTTACCCTCTGGGACCTTTTTTGGGATTTCCGCCTGGATTTGGCTTGCCTAAGTTGAAAAGCTTCCCGTACACACATACAGTGTATCATTTTACAGGAAACCCTTTGAAGTTACAGAAAACACTGCTAAAAGTGATGAACATATAAATAAAAGATGTCTGAGCTGGATTTTAAGTGGTTAATACGCGTGTGCGTGTGTGTGTGTGTGATTTCTCCCAGTGGAGTTGGGTCAGCATCAGTGGGTCGCAGCGCTGGCGGAGAAATACTGTGACTTTGACATATTGGTGCAGTTGTGCGAACGGACAGATAACCAGAGTCGACTACAGCAATACATGGTCAAATTCGCTGATCAGGTAACAAAGCCCAAAACATACATCACTGTTCAAAAGTTTGGGATCAGTACAATTAAAGGGTTAGTTCACCCAAAAATGAAATTTATGTAATTACTGACTCCCCCTAATGTCGTTCCACGCCCGTAAGACCTCCGTTCATCTTCACACACAGTTTAAGATATTTTATATTTAGTCTGAGAGCGTATGCAAGTGTATGCACACTATACTGTCCATGTCCAGAAAGGGAATAAAAACATCATCAGAGTAGTCCATATGAGACATCAGTGGGTTAATCAGAGTCTCTTGAAGCATCGAAAATACATTTTGGTCCAAAAATAACAAAAACTATGACTTTATTCAGCCTTGTCTTCTCTTCCGCATTTGTTTTCAAACCTCAAATAAAGCTTCAAACGGTCGTGAATCAGTGAATCAATCAATGATTCGGATCGCGTGTCAAACTGCTGAAATCACGTGACATTGGCGAACCGAATCATGAATCAATACGATCAGTTTCTTGAGCATCAAATCCTCATATCAGAATGATTTCTGACTGAATTAATGATGCTGAAAACTCAGATTTGATCACAGGAATACATTACATTTTACTATATATTCACATAGAAAACAAGTATTTTAAATTGTAGTAATATTTCACTAGTACATTTTTGACTGTTTGTGATCAAATAAATGCATCCTTGGTGAGCAGAAGAGACTTCTTTTAGAAACAAAGAAAGAAATTCTTACAAAAGTTAAATCCCAGATTTGTGATGCCACGTACCAAGTTTGGTTGGAATACGATAAAGCGTTGCTGAGATATAGCCTTGCGTTTATTTTCGCAACCGCCACTTAAAATTTGTTTGCACGTTTAACGTAAACGTTTTGACAAATCAACTTGAATTCCATAACTTTTTGTCAGCATGGTCTGAAGATGATCTGTTTAAATTATTTTGTGAAAATCGGAGCAACGGCTTCAGAAGAAGTTCGAAAAAAGTAGTTTTTTCAGAAAATTCAAAATTTACATAACAGATTTTTTTTCTTTTTTATAATTTTGTATCTAGCCCTTATGGTTCAAACGTTTTTAGCATAAATGACGGTTGCAATAGGTGTCTTCTCATCTTCAGTGCTCGGCCCCTAATAATAGGAACGCTAACGATTTCAATATGTGCCTCCGCACCTTCGGTGCTTGGCCCCTAAATAAAATAAATTCTTGCAAAAGTAAAATCCCAGATGGGTTACAGTACCTGTGCCAAATGCATTTACCCACAGCCTTCCCTGTTCCCTGTAGAACTTCGCTGACTTCCTGTTCCGCTGGTACATGGAGAAAGGCAAGAGAGGGAAGCTGCTGTCTCAGCCAATAGCAACGCACCAACAGCTGGCCAGTTTCCTGCAGGCTCACGATCACCTCAGCTGGCTGCATGACATACATGTGCAGGACTATCAGAGGGTAAGAGCACCTTTTCTTCACTTTAAAGGGTTAGTTCACCCAAAAATGCTAATTCTGTCATTAATTCCTCACCCTAATGACACCCGTCAGACCTCCGTTCATCTTCAGACACAGATGAAGATATTAGTGTTGAAATACGATGGCTCAGAAAGGCCTTCATTGACACCAATGTCATTTCCTCTCTCAAGACCCATAAAGGCACTAAAGACGTCGATACAAAGCCCATCTCACTACAGCGGCTCTACAATTATTTTATGAAGAGAGAGAATAGTTTTTGTGTGCAAAAACTAAATAACGATTTATATAGTGATGGCTGATTTCAAAACAAAGTTTCAAAAGGTTATGAATCAGTGAATCGATTCATGATTCAGATCGCCAATGTCACGTGATTTCAGCAGTTTGACACGCGATCTGAATCATGAATCAATATACGCTGATTCGTAACTGTTCGAATCTTTGTTTTGAAATCGGATATCACTATATAAGTCATTATTTCGGGAGGGTTTGCGCACAAAAACTAACCCTTTAATATGTGTGCCGCCATGAGCTCACTGACACTCACAGTGCTAAATTCTTTCTCTTCACGCCAGGCCCATCGTACCCTGTACAGTCAGGCCAACACAGAGACACGATACTTCAGCAAGAAGAAGACCCTGCTGGCCCTCAGCAAACTCACGGCTCTCGCGTCGGACATGCCTGAAGCCGTGCACCGCAGACAGCTCACCGGTCAGTAATGTGCCTTCAGTAATCTTTCCTGTAGCTCAACCAGTAGAGCGTGGCGCTAGCAACGCCAAGGTCATGGGTTCGATTCCTAGGGAAAGCAAGAACTGACAATAATTTAAAAAATGTGTACCTTGAATGCAATGTAAATCGCTTTGGATAAAAGCATCTGCCAAATGCATAAATGTAAATGTAACGTGCCTTCATATGAGTTTGGGAGAGTTACTGTCATTTGTCTTAATGAAGCGAAGCTACGATAGTCTTTTCTTCCCCATGGACCCTTTTCACAGACTGTGATGACGCATTTTAACGTTCAGCAATATTGTAAATCCTGCAAGGTTTTTTGTATTTTCATTTTTTTTTATTGTATGTGCATTTATAACACTAATAGTTTGTATTATATTACTTTTGCATCAAATTACAAAAACAAGTTACCGCTGCTTTGAGAGTGTGTCTAATACAGCGTCTATGGGAGTGATGTTAAAATTAACATCTTTCTCTCTTTTCACTGCCGTTATCAATCTTGCGCTATTTTTTCCCTATTTTTAAAAGTTGTGAAATCACTATTGTTGCGTTTTTCTTTTGCTATTTGAGAAAATGGGGACACAATTTTTTTTTAAATGTATTCTCTCATTCACCACTATAAAAGTTAACCCAACTTTGAAGACTACCGCTCTAAGAAACCCGGAAATGTACAAAAGGGTCTATTGTGACGTATATATGAGTACAACGACTTCTCAAACTAGAACAAATATAGGCGGGATGCTTGTGGTTTGCTATTGGTGGATCTCATGTGATTGACAGGTTATTGCCCCGCCCTCACGCCAGTAAAAACATCATGGCCGTCATGGAGATTAATGTTGACAAATACAAACATGACATGAAAACATGTCTATGAAAAATGGCGCAAAAACCAATTAAAAAAAATTAAAATCATGATCAATCATCATCACCTCGCCAATCCCTAGCTCCAATCTGACCTGCATTTCCCTCTCTTCCTCTCCAATTAATATCCCTAGCCCCCAATTATCTAATCTGCAAAAACACTTTCTGACACTTTTGAAATGATTGTGTTTGGTGTAGATATAGTGGAGCAGGAGAGGTTTCTGCTTCATCAGGAGACTCTTCCTAAACAGCTGCTGGAAGAGAAGCAGCTGAACCCTGACAATATGCCTCTGCTGAGCCCACGTAACCTCATTGATGTGAGTAAACCACTAAAACACGGTCTCACACACACCGTTTGTAACTTCTTCATCCTCATTTCTCTCAATTTGTTCCTCTGTTATCCTTCAGCTGTACATCTGCGACGAGAACCGTGGAGCCAACGAGTACGATTTTAAGAAAGCTCTGGATCTGCTGGAGTACTTGGAGGAGGTATCTGTAAATCAGACAACATTTAAATAGAAATGACTTTCAGAAGCAGGCATGTTTCTTATGTGCTTTTATCACCTGTAGAAGGATTCCCTCGATATCGATGCCCTAAAACGAGAGATCTTCAGTAAAGCCTTAAAGAAAGATTGGAAGGAGAGGTGAGCATCACAAAACTCACTGAAATTAGATAGGTGTGGGAGAACGTTTCATTTTACTTGACTCGTTTAGGTTACAATCACACTGAAGTTAGGCAGTGGAGGGATGGTGAGCTGTTACACTCGTCAGCATTAAGGTGACCGCTCTATACAAACCATACTTGAGGAAAGAGTGTATGAGAAGAACTGCTCTCTTTTTCCTCATCTTCGTGCTCCTAATCGCCTACGCACAAATTCACTCTTTCGAGGCACATCACCTTATAAACCAACACATAAATGCTATCCTCGGTATAATCCAGTGCTGATTGCCGTCTTATTGTTCTTTTGCAGATTCTGGTCACTTCAGGGCCAAGATCTTTTCAAACTGGGATCTGATATTGGCCAAATTTAAACAATAATGTGAACAGCTGAACAAAATCTTGCAGATCTAAACAACAAGTCAGAATTGAGCATTAATGCTATGTTCTGACTGCGAGCCTTAGGGCTTAATTATGATTTATTGCTAAGATCTGATTTTGTGGTATATGTTGTTACAAACATGTTGTTTTTAAATTTGGCCAATATTAGATTCAAGATTCAAGTGAGAGCTGATCATGTCCTGAACTGATCCGCATGCACAAAAGGACGCTTAAAGAGATAGTTGACTTTAAAATGAATATTCTGTCATCCTTTACTCATCCTCAAGTTGTTTCAAGCCTGTATGAATTTCTTTCTTCAGTTGAACACAAGGGAAGATATTTTGAAGAATGTCAGTAACCAAACAGTTAACTGGAGCCATTGACTTCCATAGTATTTTTTTTTCTACTATGGAAGTCAATGGCTCCAGTTAACTGTTTGGTTACTGACATTCTTCAAAATATCTTCCCTTGTGTTCAACTGAAGAAAGAAACTCATACAGGCTTGAAACAACTTAAGGGTGAGTAAAGGATGACAGAATATTCATCTTAAAGTGAACTATCCCTTTAAACACAGAAGATAAGTTATTATGATAAGTTATTTATTTATAGTGTGTTAAAAGTCGCATGAATTCCGACTGAGGTCGCATTGCAAAACATCAGACGTACCGCTTATGGAAGTGGCCCAAATAAGAATCGAAAAGATCAGATGCCATGTAGTTGGTGCCGTTCACCGTCATGAGAAAAACAGATCTGAGTCACATAAATCGGATTTGGGCCACTTTTGCCTGCAGTCTGAACGTAGCCTACTGGTTTTGGATTTGACTAACTGATTGAATGATCGATTGATTTGCAGTTGGTCATCTTCTGATGATAATGACGATCCTCTAGAAGCAGCCAGAGACAGCACTTTTGTCAAGATCCTTCAGAAACTCATTCAAGAAGGTATGGTTGACTCTCTTTTTGTATCACAGAGGGTTTAGAGCTTATTTGAGGTTTGATTTTTAGCAGATATGAAGTATAAAATATAGTACTTTACTTTGGTGCATGCAGCGAGTTGCAGGCTAAAATCTGCATTTGTGGTGAAAGTGTGTTTTGTGTGTGCACACAGGTGTTACTCTGCAGTCGTACCTGCCTGACGTGAAGGATCTCCTGCTGGAAAATGAGCTGGAGAGTTTGAAATCAAAGCCGTACTTTGAGTTCCTCCTGCGGGCCAATTATGAGCACTACCTGAAAGCTCAGATATGATATTTCTTCACGTTTCTACTGTTTCCTTGTTAATATTCCAACTTTTTGTACTGTTTCATTAAAAAAAGACATGATCCAAGACTTAATTTCAGAATAAACTGTATTTCTGTAATTTACAGGCAGATCGTTTTCAATGGTTTTCTTCTGTTGCTAGATCTTGTACAACCTTTGCAGTGAACATTTGGCAAAAGATATCCCAAATTTAGTAAAGGTGGGACAGAAGCGCATGTCTTAAAACAGACTGTTTAAAGTGGCATAAATGCTATATCACAGCAATTTTAATAGTATACTTTGATACTAGGGGCTGAGGCGGGTCAGAGCAGGCATGATTTAGTCTGGCTCTTACACAGCATTACTTCTTTACACAGAATTTTGAGCAGGCACAGATCAGCCTGAAATCAGCTGTGTAAAGATGCATATAGATAGAATAACAAAGCCAAATCGGTGCCAACCAAATGGTGAAATTTAAGGCCCCAATATACTTCAAGCAAAATCGAAGAAGAATTGTTGTGACGTCATTTCGAAGAAAATCAGGCCAAAACAGAGTTCATTTTGGGAGTTCGAAACAGCTTCCAGAAGCATCTGGTAATCGCCTTCGTACTCCCATTGGTCCGTGGCGATTACATCGTCTTTCACATGGAAATCTTATCCTGTTCATTTCTCCTGTTCAGTGCGTTGAGATCAGACATCTGTGAGTGAAAACATGAACACTGGAGAGCAGCTTTATAGTAGAAAATGAAGTTGTGGCACTGACACTGTTTTCATGTTTAATACGGTAAAGCTGCTTGATTTTAAGCAATCTATTGTATAAAAGGATATAAAAATAAACGTGACTACTAGAGTGCCAAAATACTGTTTTCTCAATTTTCTATGGTTTCTTTTGTTATTGAGATGAAAGCGTGCAGCACATATTTACATATTCATCTAAACGTCACTTCCAGCAGTGTGGGCGGCGCCGTCAGGATGTTCGCGGACAGTATCTCACTGCTCACATAATTCGAATTTAGTTTTACCCCTAAGCAAAGAACCAAAAAGAACGTCTCTGTGAGTATATTGGGGTCGTCAGACTGCAGAGGTGGCACAGGAGCGCTTCTGAAGTGGCATTTCAGTTTCTCTACACAGACTGTTTAATGCTCGATCAATGCATTTATACACCAGTTATAACCGTATGCTTTTATACAAGAAGCTGAGACTAGACACTGAATCTTGAGCAGGCACACATCCGCCTTAAATCAGCTGTGTAAAGATGCCTGTAAGGGACTATTTTAAAGAAGCATATGCATGCTTTTAGAGCAAAACATTAACGCATAGATATACAGATGAGGCTTAACATAGTCTCAGACTAAAATGCATGTTTGAGCTGTTTTAACTGAAAGCATATCTTAAAATATATATCACTGTCATTGTTTTGTATCAAGATGCACACCAGTAATGCTTTTTTTTAGGCACGTTTATAAAAGCTACTTAATGTCCTAATGAACGAAAGCCTAATCCTGGTTTAATCTAAACCCTGTCTGTGGAACCAGGCCTTTGTTTTTTGTCAGTGGACCGTGAAAATCAGCAAAGCATCAGATTCCACATATAGACACCGCTCGCTCGGTTTGATATCTAATGCAGTGAAGTACAGACGTTCTTTGGGTCTTAGTATGTGAAAGGCTTTAGGACAGGTGATCTTTTTAACGTCATCTTGTTTGTCTTTTACTCCTTGCTCTCATCTGTCGCTCCCACTCAGTCTTCCTCCTCTCCTTCCTCCTGCAGCTGGTGTAAAGAGAGCAGCTGAACTGATGGAGAAGCATATGCCTCCCCTGAGCTCCTAAAAATAGGGAAGGAAGGGTGAAGTTAGCTGGGCTTTACTGGGGGTTCTCTGACACCCTATATGGGGTGGGAGCCTCTGGAATCCCTAAAGATACTAAATAAACTGTCTAGGATATATGATACTCGTTTGTTTGTGATGTAGCATTCAGCTGTGGCATCAGATATCATTGAGATGCCCAAAGGCCTGTGATTGTCAAATGGCCGTCTAATGATTGTGTAATAATTTAATAACCATCTCGTCATTATAATATCCTGTTCTCTGAAAGGCTTTCCTAAGTGGTTATTTTGATATTATTGGTCATTGGTGATACATTTGTCATGACTTCACAGCGCTTCTTTACTATTATAATTTCAGCTTGTGAACAATAAATTCCCCTATCAACCTTCTTTCAACGGTGATATAGTTTTTTTTAATATGGTGAATACATTGTTTAATTAAACCGCCTCGGGTAGGAGATTTTCCAAGATGTTTTCTCCTTCCCTTCATACATTTTGATCAGACCTTCGCTCCTCACGTGCATCAATGAGCCTTGGCCGCCCATGACCCTGTGGCCGGTTCTCCACTGTTCCTCTTGGAGCACTTTTGATAGACACTGACCACTGCAGACCGGGAACAGCCCACGAGAGCTGCAGTTTAGGAGATGCTTTGACCCAGTCGTCTAGCCAATTTGGCCCTTGTCAAACTCGCTCAAATCCTTACGCTTGCCCATTTTTCCTGCTTCTAACATCAACTTTGAGGACAAAATGTTCACTTGCTGCCTAATATAACCCCACTAACAGGAGCCGTGATGAAGAGATCATCAGTGTTATTCACTTCACCTGTCAGTAGTCATAATATTATGCCTGATGTGTGTGTGTACACATAATGTATACCAATGTATGCAAACAAATAGTTTTTGACATTTATAATGACTTAAAAACGTTTGGTCTAATTTACTTGTAAATATATTGCAGCTAATAAGACTTAATAATTCCTTTGTTGTTGTTCTTTAAAATAACCTGTGGTATCTAAAATTAAAGAATTAAATGCGAAGGAACGCCCCACATAAGAAAATCGTAAACAATCACAGCCCAGTGCTATGTCCTTATACTGATAGCCTACAAACCCCCAGTGCCGGCTTCAGTGTCCACTCGTTTGGTGGCGCTGGACTCGCCCCTTACACGGACCTGCGCCCGCGCGCTGTGGTTTGGGGTCTAGACTCTAGAGCGCCATATATGGGCCGTCCCGTGCGCCCGGAGCGCGGCGCAGCTCACAGAGACCCTCCGCTCGACCCACCGACACCCAAATATGGACGAGGATCGGGAAGAATTCCATTCGAATGCATGGGCATTCCTTAATGGCTGTCCGAGGAGCTGTAAAAGCAGAAGACGGGTATATAAGGTGTCGCGCCTCCCGGTGCAGCAGGAGCCATCGGCACTTCGGTTTGACTTGAGCAGCCGCAGGTAAGCGCACCCGTGCGTCGGAGCAGCGGACCTACTAGCTCAACCATCGCGGTTCAGACCTGGAACATTTAGGATTTGAATGGAAGGATTTGCTTTTGTTTAAGAGGAGTCAAAGTTTCTTGCAGTAATATAACAGAAAGTTTGCTTTGACTGTATTTTAAGGTTATAATTTTTTATCTAGCTATTTTTAGCGAATCCGTAACGCGCAATTCACTGTAAAAATGATATGCTCAATACCTTATATGACAACAAATGGACTTACATTGCTTTATCTCATCAAAAGCTATACAATATTTAACTCATTTTAAAGTCAGTTTAATGTAAATTAAGTTGAGATGACTTAAACATAAAAGTTGATTCTATTTAAAAAATTTCTTTTTTGCAGTGTTGTTTTGTTAGTTATGCAATTCATGCAATTGTTATGATATTGGTGCAAATTCTTCTCACATCTTTTAATTTAAATTCCACTCAGATATTTAAGTGTTGGGTATCTGAATAAATATATTTAAGATTGATATTATTATGATTTCTTATTAAGTGTGAACTGAGGTTTGGTTTGGATAACGCGGCCAGTTCTATTTGCATAACATGAGTTGAGTTTGTAGTGTCGTCTTCAACTTCTCAGTTTACTTACTCACTGACTTCTGTCTATTCTTAGAACCCATCAGGATGTGTGACGACGAGGAAACTACAGCTTTGGTGTGCGACAATGGCTCCGGCCTGGTCAAGGCTGGTTTTGCCGGTGATGACGCCCCCAGGGCTGTCTTCCCCTCCATCGTCGGCCGCCCACGTCACCAGGTACATACAGAGAGCCTTGCTGGATTTGTTTTGGTCTTCACAAGGTGAAAGAGAAATGATTGTATGGGTTATCTTTGAGCTATCCTGATCGTGTCACTCTTGCTCCCCTCCAGGGTGTGATGGTCGGTATGGGCCAGAAAGACTCCTACGTTGGAGATGAAGCTCAGAGCAAGAGAGGTATCCTGACCCTTAAGTACCCAATTGAGCACGGCATCATCACCAACTGGGACGACATGGAGAAGATCTGGCACCACACCTTCTACAACGAGCTTCGCGTGGCCCCCGAGGAGCACCCAACCCTGCTCACTGAGGCCCCTCTGAACCCCAAGGCTAACCGTGAGAAGATGACCCAGATCATGTTTGAGACCTTCAACGTCCCCGCCATGTACGTGGCCATCCAGGCAGTCCTGTCCCTGTATGCTTCTGGCCGTACCACCGGTAAGACATGAAAGGGCAACAATTTCTCCATTTAGGCATTTGACGCCGTTTTAAAGTGCCCCTATTATGCTATTTTAAAAGCTTCTAATGCTGTTTTGGAGTCTCCTACAACAGGTTTACATGCATCAGGGGTCAAAAAACACTTGTTTTCTCATAATATACATTGCACTTCACATTTTTTAATGATTCTCAAACTACTCAAGGGATTATTCACTCTCTCTAAATCCCGCCTTTCCACAAGCTACTGTGCTCTGATTGGCCAGATGGCCCAGTGAGTTGTGATTAGTCTACCCTACCGCATACAGCGTGTTATGAAAGCTAAACGTCCATTACCATAAACTCCAGCTCCGTCCGGTGGCTTCCTAAAGCTCAGCGATGGTACACACTGTAAAGACAGAAACAACTGAGTCAATTGTACCATATCAATCCGAGCGCAAGTCGAATGATGAAACATTGGAAGAACTACTTATTCAACCCGAACATCCATTGCTAAGACGACTTGAGCAGGACGTGTCTCAGTGATACGCTACTCGGTTTGAGGTCCATCATGAGATGTTGCAGCTGTAATTCCTCGCCATTAACAAGAGTACGTTCATCGACAATCTGATGTGTATATTTCTGATTTATTGCGGTGCACAGGCGGGAACTGCATCAATAACAGGGCATATTTTACCCAAGCACTAATGTTAATGACTGATGTAATGTAAATGTTTGTAAAACAAATCTAGCTCCATCCTTCATCTTTACTCAAAGTAGTAGGAACGACAGACAATCTGCATTAATAGACACAGTTTTAAGTAATAGTGGCCCACGGCTGCTTCTGACCCATCTTTCAAGAGCAAGCGTTTTGCGAATCCCGCTTTGAACTCAGATTTGAGAAGCAGTCATCAGTAAAATTATGTTTGTGGGCGGGTGGACAACGTACAACATTATCTAGTGGGATTCGAATCAAAAACGACTTGTTTAGTGGGGTCAGAGTCAATTCTTTCTTTTGGGATAACTTTATTTTTTGTGCACTTTTGACTTTACAACTTTGCATTTTACACACTGCATGAAAGGAAATATTTGAGAAAGCATAATAGGGGCACTTTAATCACACATTATTGCTTACTGTTATCTCTGGCTGACTGATTTCTTGTTTCCGGCTGTTATTAGGTATTGTGCTGGACTCCGGTGATGGTGTGACCCACAATGTGCCCGTCTATGAGGGTTACGCTCTTCCCCACGCCATCATGCGTTTGGACTTGGCTGGTCGTGATCTGACAGACTACCTGATGAAGATCCTGACTGAGCGCGGATACTCTTTCGTCACAACCGGTGTGTACCTTGTCACTTATTACTGGCATATGTAGTTAGCATGTGACCATAAAAACGACTTCTGATTTGTCGTTCACCACAGCCGAGCGTGAGATTGTCCGTGACATCAAGGAGAAGCTGTGCTATGTTGCCCTGGACTTTGAGAATGAGATGGCCACCGCCGCCTCCTCTTCCTCCCTGGAGAAGAGCTACGAGCTGCCCGACGGTCAGGTCATCACCATCGGTAACGAGCGTTTCCGTTGCCCTGAGACCCTGTTCCAGCCTTCCTTCATTGGTATGTCTGAAAACATCTGAAATGATCAGTTGTCTTACCTTTTAGCGTTCCAGCCATTTATATGCTCTCTTTAAAACACCTGCACAGGTATGGAGTCTGCTGGCATTCACGAGACCGCTTACAACAGCATCATGAAGTGCGACATTGACATCAGGAAGGACCTGTACGCCAACAACGTCCTGTCTGGTGGTACCACAATGTACCCTGGTATTGCTGACCGTATGCAGAAGGAGATCACAGCCCTGGCTCCCAGCACAATGAAGATCAAGGTATGTTTTTCAAGGGCTCGACATTAAGCATGTTCATGTGCTTCTCCTTCGGACAAGCAAGTCGGTCATTCACTTGTCCGAGTAAAAAATTAGCTTGTCCCGAATAATTTTTTTAATATATAATTTATTACGAAGCAATATTCTTACCAGTGTTCAATCAGAATATTTTAATTATGCCTATTTGTGATATTTTTGTGATAGGTGGTAGCAGGTGAGTCCTAATGAGTGAGTCATTCTGTCGATTCGTTCAAACGATTCATTCAAATGGCTTTTACCTTCAAGAATTAGGCAGTCGTTTATGAATAGGTTATTGAATCTTTGATTCAACGGATTCATTCAAACACTGAATCATTCAGTAACACACACTGTTGTTATGAAAAGCGTTATGGTTCTGCTGTTTAGAACTATTTTCGCTTCTGAAATAAAACAAAAACTGTCAATATTGCATCTAAAATGTAAGTGACTAAATGTAAATTAATTGTTTATGGAACTGTAATATGAAAACAGTGTCATTTTCAGCGGTGATGGTATTTAGGAAAACAGCACACTTGGTTGTGTGATGTTGTTTAACTGTATCATATGTTATAAATATAAAAACTTCACATTTTGAATGTTTTCCGCAATTTCTCTGTGTGAGCGGTGCTCAGGTATATCGATTTCTCCTCGAGAGGCTGCGCGAGTGTCAACACAACCTTGTTATCATCAGTTCATTATACGTTATACATTATACTATTATCCTCTATCGATCGGCACTTAGACTAAATGAATGATCATTCTTGCATTTTGGTCATTCGCTAGTTATTTTTTATTATTATTGCCGTTTTAATCCGATTGTCCGTTGGGCAATTCAAATTCTCTTTTACTTGCCCCCGCAAAAAAAATCCAGTTTTCTCTGTCAGGAGTTAATGTCAAGCCCTGTTTTTTTCTTTGGAATAGCATGCGTTGATAAGTGCACAATAAGGCATGGAAAGAAAACTGAGTAATAATTGATCTCCTCCTCCTCTTCAGATCATTGCTCCCCCTGAGCGCAAATACTCCGTCTGGATCGGCGGCTCCATCCTGGCCTCCCTGTCCACCTTCCAGCAGATGTGGATCACCAAGCAGGAATACGATGAGGCTGGTCCCAGCATCGTCCACCGCAAATGCTTCTAAGCGCCTGGCTCATTGCTTTTGGCTCAGGAACCATTGCTCCTATGGACAGTTTTTCTACAGCCGTTATTTATGCGATGACGCCGTAGGAGCAGTTGAAGCATAAACTGAGAAAAGGACGCTAACGTCAAGGGAGAGAAAAATACCAGGCGCTCTTATTGCACACAAATGTATTTATTACTGACTTCTATGGCTTGGTATTTTGGCGAATGCTGTTTGAAATGGAAAGATCCCTCTCTTCCTTAGATTCCAGTGCCATGCGCTCCTCTGTGCGCCCAAATTGACAGCCAACACAAATCACACTTCAACAGACAAATAAAACTGAAATCTGTTTTTAAACATGGTACTCGTCAATGAATATGTCAGTACTCTTATAAGATTTACACTGAGACAGACTAAACAACATTTACCCAACCTCTCAGATGGTTTACAGATTAATAACACAGCGAGAAGTCTTGTTATGTCTGTAATCTGACAACTATAAACCACCTGGGCTGTTTAAATGGGCTCTAATGGAGGATGAATGTTTATGGGACCACTGAGCATTACATACAGTAGCACTGACAGTCTTATAGTTTATACTCTGTAAAAGCATCATAATCTTTATTAGCTTTTAGTGTACATCATAATACCTTATTAGGTGGATTACTTAGAAACCTAAAATGAGTAATAGTACTGATTTAATACTGAATAAATGGGACCCTGGACCACAAAACCAGTCATAAGTCGCACAGTATATTTTTGGCAATAGCCAACAATACATTGTACAGGTTAAAATTATTGATATTTCTTTTTGCCAAAAATCATTAGTATACTAAGATCATGTTCCATGAGGATATTCTGTACATTTCCTACCATAATTAGTAGTAATATGCATAGCTAAGGACTTAATTTGGACAACTTTGAAGGTGATTTTCTTAGTATTTAGATTGTTTGCCACCCCCATATTCCAGATTTTCAATCAAATAGTTGTATCTTTGCCAAATATTGTCATATACAAACAAACTATACATCAATTAGGATCTTTTTTTATTCAGCTTTTTATGTGGTACTACTACTATTAGCTGTAAAGAAAAAAGTTTTTAAGACAAATTACCCTGATACCATTTTAACAAACAGCACAGATATCAATACGAGTCACAATTCAACAGCAGAAGAAAAATATTGTACATGCAAAACCTCAATATCATTTTTTTGTTTAAATTGTGTAATGAGGTGAAATATTTTCCTGACAGTCAGAGAAGTCTCCTGCGCATGCGCTGGGAAACTGTCATCATGAGAGGAACGTAGTATTAGGCATATTGATGATATTGCATATGTCCTTTCCCATAACAAAAAAAAAAAAAGCGAAAATGTCGAACGGCAAACTGAGTCCACAAATAATTAACTCCCTACACAGACTGGAACAAAGCAGAATATTTTAATCGAATTAGGATAAATTAAAGGTTGGATTGGATAGGGCGTGCGCACTTGAGCATCAGTCCTCAGGCAGTCCTAGTATGACGGTGTGCGCATGCGCACTGTACATCAGCAAAGCTCTAATATCAGTGAGGGTTGTTTTTCTACTACGCAGCAGGCGCTCAACAATAATGGACAGATGTGTTTGGAATTAATAAGGATGTTAGAATAAAAAAAATACGTCTTCATCCGACGTTAAACCTCGAGGAACGGAAACGAAAGGAGCGGGTGAGTTTAAAGCGCTTACATTTATCCGAGTCAATGTTTACCTACATACTCTGGGCAGGTGAAGACAGACCTGTAAACACAGAGCGCTGCCAGCGAAACCACACGGCTTTATTTAATTAATACATCAGCAATTAATATATGTCAATGGTTTGAGCAATTCCTTACTAAATAAAAAAATGCATTCTTCTTTAATGAAGTGTAATTTTTACTATATATTATGATTATGAATAACTTGAACATCGCAGCATTAATTGTCACAGTTTATTAAAATCGTACGATAAACGTCACCAAAAAATGTCCCTTTTAGAAAGCTCGGATGTGACATCGGCTTATGTATTATGTAAAGAATATAAATAAATAATGTGGGCACTGAGCTGTAACCTACTCGGCCAAAGAACTGGAATAATAAAATACACGGTTACACTTTATTTTAAGGTGACATTACAGTGTAATTATATATGCAAGTGCAGACTTATATTAATTAACAACATGTACTATAGTACTATGTTAGGGGAGGATTGGGGTTCGTTTGTATGCTTAATTTTCAATACCAAAACCATTGCAAACCCATAACCACACACTTCGATGACGTGTTTTCAGTATCATAAAAACTGCAAAGTTGTTTATATTTTTAATTTATTTTTAAATGTATGTACATTTATAAAAACTAGAGTTTGTGTTGTATTACATTTGCCTCATCTTACAAAAAAAAAAAGTTAAAGGCACAATATGTAAGATTTTTGTATCAATTTATCCTTGTGTACTTACATTATCCCAAATGTTTCCAAGAATGTTTATATCCAGAGAAATAAGCAATTTTTAAACAGCACATGGCCTATCAATGTTGCCTATCAATGACATCATACCCACGTTACCCTTGATTTCCGGTTTTATTTTGTATAAACCATGAAAACACCAAGGATGCTTTAATATATGATGTGTTTTATTAGACAGGTGAGCAACTGTTTGGATACATTCATAGACTAGAAAACTAATCATTGTTTTACAGCTCAACACAGTCTTATTGTTTAAATTTGGTTTTCTTGATTTACCACAAGTACCATGTTTTACCATGCCTAATATCCATCTAGCTCCCTGCAGTGTGAACAAGTGTCTCATAGTAGACAAGCATTATAACATAATTTTCACACTCAAATGTGTGTTATATAATAATAATATAACAGCTCTGCATTACCACACATACACATGAGCAGAAGCAGCGACTGTGGCATAATAAAAGCTCAGCGAAATCAAAGCGTCATCAAGCTACACCTTTGTTTTGAATAAGCGATCACTAGCGATGAAAAAAACAACATATTTTGGCTTTAACGCTGCTTTAAGGGTGTTTCTAATACAGCGGCTATTAGACTGACGGTAAAATTTACATTTCTCTCTTCTGACTGCCATTATCCATCTCTCTCTATTTTTTCCTCTCTTTGAAAGTTGTGAAAACATTGTTATGGAGTTTTTCTTGAGCTATTTGAGCAAATTAGAACACACAAAAAAAAAAAAAAAAAATATATATATATATATATATATATATATATATATATATATATATATATATATATATATATATATATATATATATATATATATATATATATATATATATTTATTTATTTATTTATTTTATTCTCATATTCACCGCTATAGAAGTTTACCAAACTACTGACGACTTCCACCAAAGACATTATATATAGGAAGCCGTTGCACTCCGATTGCTTATGAATGAGAGAGAGAGCTACGCCTAATATGGCGAATAAGCCCCACCTTCTACATTAAAGAGCCAATCATTGATTAGTAAAGTCATTGCGTCATTGCAGCTGCTGTTAAAAGTTCCGGTTGCTATGGAAACAGGCAGTGTTCTGAGGCGCACGCTTAGGTTTGCTCATTAGCTTTGTCCAGGCTGAAATTTTTTTTTAAAATCATGATTCAAGCATTTAAAAACCACATTTATGAGACCGCTGTCAGATTTCATTGGTGATTTCAAATATGAAATGTAATTGTAAGCCTGGCAACCAGTTTTGGAGAATTTGATGTTTCCTCATTCAAAGAGATAGGAGTTGCATTCGCATGCCCAAGAGGCGTTTCAAAGATTGAAATGACTTGTCTTAAAGGACTTTGCTTGCATTGCTGAGAAACCGAGTGTGCATTGACAAGACTGCCACTTTCCATTTACATAATAATGTTCATTCCTTAGGTGACTGACTGACTATATCAACAGGGCGAAATGTCTACCAATAACAACATCATGTCCAAGAAGGTCCGGACAGAGTACATGAAGAAGTACAGAGATCCCAATTGGGAGACATTCTCGAAAAGTTACGAGGACTCTGTGAAGTACAGACTGACGCGGAGGCTGATGGAGCAGACACACAGACCGTTATTCGAGAACGGATGGGACAGCGGATCTGACTCGAGTGGGACGTCCAGTCCCAAACTGCAAGAGGTCAACGTCTCAAATGGCAAAAACTACATATCCTCATCCGAGTCCAAGAACGAGACCGCGGAGGTTTACAACTCCTGGAAGCCACAGGTGAATGGAGAAGTTCACACGGACACCAGTGCAACCTTGGAAAGCTCGGCTCCTTTGGGTAAGCCAATCAAAGTCCCAATTCGCATACTATCCATACTAAATAGTATTCGAAAATAGAATTAGTATGTCTCAAATCATAGTATGCTGATAAGAGTATGCCCGGATGGTTTACTATTTCCGGTCAGAATTCGAAGTGATATTACCCACAACCCATTGCGAGTTATGGGTCCTGCACACTGTGCGATTTTTCAAAATCCTTTGCAAATGTCCCTTGTCAGACTGTACGAACATGATCCCCGATGTAAGCCATGTCACACTGTAAGATCTCAGTTGGCATTAATGTCAGACTGCACGATAGTGAGTTTTATATCATCAAGGAATGACGCGTTCGGTGACGGTGAGCTGCATTACACGCGGGACTGAAATGCTGGCTACAAAGAAATCTCTAGCTCTCGTTTTGATCATAGATTGTCTTGAAAAACTGACATATTTGATGGTTGTCGTAGGAGAAGTCACACTGCAGGATTGTGCGCCAAATCTTCAGACACTGCCAGAATTTGGTCTGATGTAAGATTTGATCGCTGCGCTCATTAATCGGCCGCCGGTGAACATGTCAAACTAACGACCAAAGACGTCAGATTTTAGCCTAGGATCAGAGGAATCTTTTAGGATTTGCTAAATTTGTCTCAGACGGCCAAATCGTGGCCAAAATCGCTCAGTGTGCACCCGGCTTTAGACGAGGATTCGATTAGAACTACAAACGTGGATAAAAAGTGTTAAAAAAACTACAAACATGACGGAAGTGTGAGTCCGCTGGTTAAGTAGAGAGGTTTCAGTATTCAGTATTTAGAGTCAGTATTTAACCTGACGAAAAGATATTTATTATATATTTAGACCATATATATTTATATGATATTTATTTCAGTGCTATCCACATTATATTTCACCTGCAGCAGCATTGAGAACTTTTGTATCGACACGTTTGGCCATTAACTTTTAAAGGCATCATTATATTTAAAGTACAAACACATGAGGAGAGTCTCATTAAAGACCCACGAATGGCAAATCAACGTGCGCCTACATTTCTCTCCGATACTACTTGGATTTGAACTGTGAAGATGATTGACAGGGCAGTTTAAACTGTGATGAGATGCATGTAACTAAGCAACAGAGTCCGTTAAAGATGACGAAGTAGTCCCAAAGCTGGCATACTCCTCTGCTAAACACTCAAAAAAAATTACTTTTTCTTCACAAAAAGAGAACATACTTTTAGGACGTAGTGTAAGTAGGCGAACTGGGAGGCAGCAAATGTCTTCTTTTGCTATCCTTGAGTTTCATTTTATTGATAGATTGAAACCTGATTTAGTGACTGTATCAAATTATTCATTTTGCTTTCATCACAGAAAATGGTCGCAACGGTGTGACCACTAACGGACCCTCAGCTTCTAATGCAAAACGGCGTCAGAGACACCGGGCGCCCCGTTCAGAGCCGTGCTATCCTAATAAGGAGCTGGATAGTGACGAATCACACATACCCATAGCAAGAAAACCATCCAGGGCCAAGAGCCAACCTCCGGTCAACACCAAGGAGCGGACATCCAACCGTGAGAACAGACGGTCTTTTATGCGCTGTGACTGGGCAGAAAGGCACATCGAGACCAGGGACAGAAGAACACCAAATATGAGAGCGTCTGTGTCTGCTGGAGAGGTGAGGCCTGAGAGTGACAGAGGTGGACAGAGCACACAACTTCATTACCCGAGTAAAAGTATAATTACTACTGGTCAAATATTACTGTTACATGTGAAAGTTAAAAACTGATTTTTGCTTAAGTAAAAGTACAGAAGTATTTGTTTTTAAAAGTACTTAAAGGTCCACTGAAATAAAAAAAAAATTGCTTTTAGTATGACTGTGTTAGCCTTAAAGTTATGAATAAGCTGGTGTGTTCCAAAACTATGACAAAATTTGCATTTAGGAGATATAAGCTTTTAAAATGTACAGTCTCCCACTTCCGTTAAAACAAATCTCAGATTTTGGTGACATCATCGCAGACTTCACTTTTTCGTCAAATCTTCTGTCCAATCAAATGCTCTCTAGAATCTTAAGCCCCGCCCCCTACACTGCTGACGCTGCGGCTGAAATCGGTCAGTTGTTAACACACAGTTACTAATTTCTACATGGTGAAAGGCACAGCACACTATATATGTGACAGGAAACGATTCAGAGTAAATATGCTTTCAGTTGAGGCGAATAAAGTCTGTTTTCATGTTAGTTTCACACACCGCAGCAGCGCGATGAGAAACAGTGTTAGAGGAAACTGGCTTTACCAAACAGAGAAAGGTCCGCTCTTGCGCTTTAGTCAAACTGTATATTAGCGAAATGCTATTGGCTGTTTCAAAAAAGGGGAGGAGCTGCTAACAGCTGGAGCCGTTTCAGGGGAAATTACGTCAACACGTTGAATAATGCGGCGCGTTTCAAGGCACTTCAGTGGACCTTTAAGTATTAAAAGAAAACTCAATTTTTATGTCAACGCATTTTATTGTTGTATAAATGCACATTATGCCATCATGATGGTTTAAGCCAGTCAGTGACGCTCCATCCGACATGCTATCATACGACTAGCTCAAACTCATTTAAATACGTGTATAAAAGTTACAAAGCTGCTGTCACTTTAAGACAGAATGCACGGATCCAATACACTGACACACATCTGATAACTGCTTATGTTCACTGAAGACATAATCAACTTTGTTTGTGTGAATACTCGACAAAATGAACATTTTAACATCCACCTTCTTCTATTTTGCTTTAAAAAGTATAAATCAGTGTTCAAAAATCGCTGTGAAATCATTGAACTTCACGAGACTCTACAAGAGTGATTCCTGAAGGGCTTCCTGCAAAAACCCAAACACCTTTAAAAGAAGAAAAAAATCATCCACTGACTTTCAGAGCTGCGACAGAAACGACTTTTGACTTCGAGGACCTTGATAGAAATGTAGTGGAGGAAAAAATACGATATTTCTTTCAAATTAAAAAAGTTAAAGTCATAAGTTTCCAGAAAAATAATACCCAAGTAAAGTACAGATACTCAAAAAAGTGTACTTAAGTACAGTACTCAAGTAAATGTACTTAGTTACTGTGCCAACACAAAAACGCACCTCTCGCTTAGTTACTGTCCACCTCTGGATGCAGCTTTCTGTGTCATATCGAATCTCAGAGTCAGTGAAATCTAGATGAGAACCGTTTATGATGTGATATTAAGCCCAGATCATTATCTCAGATGTAATTTACCCATATGACTAGAATAAAATATCATTAGATATGCACCACAACTGTTTCCAACAAAATAATTATAAATCAGCATATCTGAATGATTTCTGAAGGATCATGTGACACTAAAGACATTGAAAATTCAGCTTTGATCACAGGAATAAATTACTTATTAAAGTATATTAAAATAGAAAACACTTATTTTGAAATCGTAATATTTCACAATATTACTATTTTTCTCTTAATTTTGTTAACAATATTTGTGTGGTTAATATGCTAATAATTGTTTTTGTTTTTTACATATTTCCTATATATTTTCTATATATAATATATTTATATTTCTTATGTTTCTCAATAATTTTCCTCATATTATGTGGTCATATGTACAATTATGTATTTTTTTATTTGATCTCTAAACATATTTAATAATGCTCATTAATACATATACAACATATATTTTGGCCAATTATTATATATTTATATATATAGCTATGGCGTTAAAAGTATATTTACATATTTTTATGCTATATTCCTCACATTTTTGGCCATATATGTATATATCCAATATATTTTAAAATGTATATGTCTAATATATTTTTTAATGTATTAATATTTTGAAAAGCTTCACTGTTTACAGCATTTTTTGTATGTGTAGCCATTAGCAGTGAACATGAGTGTGTTTTTAACAGATTTTAATAAATTATACATTCAAAGAGGGAAATTTTGAAGTGGCTAAACATCCGTGTACTTAATCAGTGGAATGAAGCGCGTGACATCTGACCCTGCGGTGAATTATTCAGCGTAGAGCGGTGATATCCTGAAGCTGCAGCGGGATTACCTTCTCTGCTATACAAAGGTTCAGCAGGTTAAACAACGCTGCATTTCATCAACAGTGTAGAAAACTGCAGATGAGTTGAGTCAGAGTGCCCAGAGTCAGAATAAACTTGATTTGATTTTCAGATTCATCAGGCAGACGTGGGCGTCCAGACACGGAGAGAGTCTAAAAAAGATGGGCGAGCATCCGACCATCGGAGGGCGAGGTCAGCTGACCTGGAGAAGGCCCGCAGATCAGCGATGAGCATGGGGGACGAGCGCTGGATGACGGAGTACATGCGCTGCTTCTCCGCTCGACTGAGGTAAAGGCTGATCCAGGATCAGGTCATGTCAGTGGATTAAGACACGAGGACGCAGGAAACTGATCCCAAACCAGCACTGCAGGACATTACACAAGAGTTTGAACAACTGAGGAAAAGCTTACATGCACTGTCAGAAAAATAGGTACATTGCTGCCACTGGGGCGGTACCCTAAGGTACAAAACCAAAAAGGTACTAATATGTACCTTTAAGGTACTAATACACACTCTTAAAGTACTGATATGTACCTTTAAGGTACTAATACACACTCTTAAAGTACTGATATGTACCTTTAAGGTACTAATACACACTCTTAAAGTACTGATATGTACCTTTAAGGTACTAATACACACTCTTAAAGTACTGATATGTACCTTTAAGGTACTAATACACACTCTTAAAGTACTGATATGTACCTTTAAGGTACTAATACACACTCTTAAAGTACTGATATGTACCTTTAAGGTACTAATACACACTCTTAAAGTACTGATATGTATCTTTTAAGGTACTAATACACACTCTTAAAGTACTGATATGTACCTTTTAAGGTACTAATACACACTCTTAAAGTACTGATATGTACCTTTAAGGTACTAATACACACTCTTAAAGTACTGATATGTACCTTTACACACTCTTAAAGTACTGATATGTATCTTTTAAGGTACTAATACACACTCTTAAAGTACTGATATGTACCTTTAAGGTACTAATACACACTCTTAAAGTACTGATATGTACCTTTAAGGTACTAATACACACTCTTAAAGTACCGATATGTACCTTTAAGGTACTAATACACACTCTTAAAGTACTGATATGTACCTTTACACACTCTTAAAGTACTGATATGTACCTTTACACACTCTTAAAGTACTGATATGTACCTTTACACACTCTTAAAGTACTGATATGTACCTTTACACACTCTTAAAGTACTGATATGTACCTTTACACACTCTTAAAGTACTGATGTGTACCTTTACACACTCTTAAAGTACTGATATGCATCTTTTAAGGTACTAATACACACTCTTAAAGTACTGATATGTACCTTTAAGGTACTAATACACACTCTTAAAGTACTGATATGTACCTTTAAGGTACTAATACACACTCTTAAAGTACTCATATGTATCTTTACACACTCTTAAAGTACTGATATGTACCTTTTAAGGTACTAATACACACTCTTAAAGTACTGATATGTACCTTTTAAGGTACTAATACACACTCTTAAAGTACTGATATGTACCTTTTAAGGTACTAATACACACTCTTAAAGTACTCATATGTACCTTTTAAGGTACTAAAACACACTCTTAAAGTACTGATATGTACCTTTTAAGGTACTAATACACACTCTTAAAGTACTCATATGTACCTTTAAAGGTACTAATACACACTCTTAAAGTACTCATATGTACCTTTTAAGGTACTAATACACACTCTTAAAGTTCTGATATGTACCTTTAAGGTACTAATACACACTCTTAAAGTACTGATATGTACCTTTAAGGTACTAATATGTACCATTTAGGGGTAAGTAAAGGACCAAGGATGTACCTTTTCACTTTTGTACCTTAGGGTACCGCCCCAGTGACAGCACTGTAGCTTTTTTACTGAGAGTGATGCATTCCTTTATCCATATGAGAACGAAAATGAAATACAGAGATTATTCGTAAAATATAAAATTAATATTTTTGATGTTGACTACAATCACTTTCTCATAAGGACCAAACATTTAACTACTACACTGAAACACATTTGATATTAATATTTTCAATATCTTGTTTTTAATCACTATTTGTTGGCATTTGACTGTCATTTTATTCCCAATTTAGTGTTTGTTGATGGTTATTGAAAAGGTTATATAAAACTTTAAACATGGGCTGCAGGGATTTGATGATCAAAAAAATAATTTGAGTGGACCAAACATTTAATATCTGACTCAGATGATTGTTTCTTCTATTCTCTCCCGAATGTTATTTTAGACGCTCCAGCCTGCCTGTCATTAACACGTCCGCTGTGAAACGTAGTTCTTTTGAATGTGATTGACTGATGTTTGGTTTGTTCGATTTAATCACATGGTCAGTGGTTTGGTGTTTGAGAGGCCGTGTTAGAAGTGCTGTGCAACTGTGTACGAGAAGTGTATTTTCCTCACCAATCACAAACAACCATCCTTTTTGCACAAAGATGTCAAGTAATTAATATTTTTAGATGAAAAATAATTGAGGGCTAGTTGAAGGCCATCTTTTGATTCTTGTGAATGTGATAATTTCAGCTGGGCACATTATTATTAATAGAAGATTTTTTTGAGCACAGATTTGATATGAAATATAGTGGCTCACATGTATATATTTTGCTTCTCTGTGATATTTAAAATGCCTCATCTCTGGTCATGTCATAGACACTTTGAATGGGCCATGACGCTTTATTTGAAACTTCATGGTTTGTCGGGAGATGTTTGCTCTGCACTTAATCTTAATAATTGGTTGCCTGTTATCTGAACTTATTTATTTATTTATTTAATCAGTTATTCACTTGATTGTGATTTCATAAAAGAAAACTCGTTATGTCTAAGGCTAATTACAATGACGTTCTTGAATGAAGTGTATAAAATATGCTGACCTGTTGATTTTCTTCAGCAATGTTTACATTTTGACCACTGTATTTGTACATGAGAACATATTTTCATTTGCAGAACAGAAATACTCCTAAATAATGCATTGCAGTGAATAAACTATGTTTGAGTAACATCATGTGTCCGTAATACTCTGTTCATAAATCACACAATATGAGTCAAAATCTGTTAAGTGGTAATTAAATGTTACAAATCATTATTTTTAACTAGATATTTTACATCAACTCTTTCACTGATGGAATTTTAAGGCTATCCGTGTTTCCGCTGTAATACGTCAGGGGGCGCGAGTACAGAATCTCCTGATTAAAACACAGGAAAAGAAGCAGAAACAAGCAATATGTAATCATATGCATATGTAAAATAACACAATCATTAACATTACACAGCATATGAATCAAAATTGCCTAACATAACGTCGACCCAGGACGAGCTACAGGACTGTGAATCTTTGGGGGTGTTGATGGACTCAATCTACTCCATCTGTGTTTTGATTATCGATCCGGGCTTAAACAAAAACATGATTTCTCAGCTTTTTGTTCAAACCATTACATTTTCTTTATTATTAAACTTACCCACATTCAAGTGTTGATAAATTATGAACTTGGAAAAAAAAAAAAAAACTTGTAGAGTTATTAAAAACAAATATCCCCTCTGGACTTCACTTTTGGACACTACTGTAGTATCAGAATCAGAAATTGAATTAAGACTAATCCATTTGCACTGGAGATGCATGAACAAAACCCAATGGTCATCTTCTCCAGTCGAGCATTCTTCGGTCATTTCTGACCGAAAAATTTTCTGTTTTAAAATTTTTAAAATCCCAGCTTCATCAGAATGATATGAAACTTGGTGACGTTTTTAGCATTAGGTATGTAAACACACAGAAAAATTGGGTTCATGATTCTAGCATGCTAATTGGTCGACTTGTCGTAAAAAAAAAAAAGTAACGTTCATTGTCTTCGGTCATAAATGACCGACCATAGGAAATGAATGGGAAATCGGCAAAAACACAAAAATTCTCTGAATATTTGTGTGTACAATCTACAAATCGGCCACAATGCTGAAGAAAAGTAGTGATACTGACACATCCACTCACACACACACGCACACATGCACACTTATACACACACACACACCTATGAAAAATTGAACCTATGAACCACATTTTAAATTTTTAAAAACCACAGCTTCATCTTTAAATTGGAAACTGGGTGACTTTTCTAACATTAGGTATGTAAACACACAAACAAGCATGCTAAGTGGTTGTAAAAAAAATACTCCCACTTGCCTCTTCGGTCAAAAATGACCACCATAGGAAATTAATGGGAAATCTGCAAAAACATATTTGATATTTTTTTAAATATATATTCAAATCCAGCTAAAAAAAAATATTAAATGTGTTGAAAAGTGAACTTGGGAATTCACAAGCCCCTCCATAGAGACCTCTAGTGGATTACACCCATGGTTGCATAATTTCTTAAATAATTCCAAAAGAGGGTTTCAATTTTTTTTTGAAGGACTAGTCTCTATTTTAACCTAAAATACTGCAATAAATAAAAAAGTAAAAAATTAAAAAATTAAATGGCAAAAATAGACAATAATTATTGCATAAATATTAAAAAATACCATCAAATCATCTCAAAATACAAAATTAAAAAGAAAAATTATTATTGAAGAAAAATAAATTGCATTGGTTTTACTGGGGTGGAGGAAGTTTAATTTTTAGGTGTCCGGTCACTTATGACCGGGAAGACAACCAATGCAACCCCTGAACGAAGAGCACCAGAGGGTTAAAAACAAAAGATCACATGGTCAATGCAGAATCTTAATGTTTCCATTTAACCTCAATCTAAACATTTTCGGGATTCTAAACATGTATTTCCAAGTGGACTTAAATACACTGCAAAAAATGCTCTTCTTATTTAGTTATTTTAGTTTTTTCTTGTTTCCAGTCCAAATATCTAAATATTCTAATATCTAAATAAGATATATGTTCTTGTTTTCTGGGGGAAAATATCAAAATTAAGTGATTTTTTGTGTGTGCTTAAAACAGGCAAAATGATCTGCAATGGGGGACGGACGGAAACAAAAAAAACAAGATTTCAATCAGAAACAAGATTATTTTTCTCACCCCATTGGCAGATCATTTTGCCTGTTTTAAGCAAAAACTCACTTCATTTTGATTTAATTTTCAACAAAACAAGAAAAAATATCTTACGTGATTTTACTTATAAACTTAAAAATCTTGATTTAAGAATTGTTTGAAATTTAGACTAGAAACAAGAAAAATTACTGAGTAAGATGTACAGTGTACAGATTTCTAGTTACATTTTTTGGGACCTCACTGGGTGTGTGTGGTTAATGTTAACACTTCAGCTGGTTTTCTAATAAGAGTTTCTTCACCCAACCAGCTACTTGCACATATGGCATAAACTGTCAGGCATCCGCAGCCCAGTCCAAATCCTCTCGCCACCTCAGAGACCAGCTGAGGTTTAGTCTGGACCTGCTGACAGACGGCAGACAGCTCGGAGGTCTGAATCGTGTCATGATGTAATCTATGTTTTTGTTTTATATAGGCTGTTAAAGAGCATGATCTGAAGTGCTGACGGGCCATTGTGATCTGTATAACCGGCACTATATATATAGACACCTGCTAATAGTCTAATCTCACTGACAGCTGTGTGTGCGTGTGTGTGTGTGTGTGTGTGTGTACTGGAAGATGTGCTAGAAAGCATGCGTCACCAGAAAAGAGTTGTGTTTTACTGGTATACTGTGTCTAAACAAACATTTGTTCGGTTTTTTCAGTCAGAAGCTGCATGGGTCATCTGTGGTAAAGGCTTTAACCACTCAAAGGTTTGAAACTGTATACACTCGTCTTACACTTGCCCAACTCCATCTCCTTCCCGTTACTCAGCAGATCCTGGGCGACGCTGATGAAGACCATTAGCCAGAAGAGCAGCTGTTTTCAGTTCACACCTGTCCACACTGATCTTCATCAAGCCGAGCTTCTGTTGACCGCTGGACGAGGAACTGTATAGAGTGCAGATTATGAAGATATAGCACACGTATGTCTCCGAGATGTCTGTTAAAGGGTTAGTTCACCCAAAAATGAAATTGATGTCATTAACTCCTCACCCTAATGTCATCCCACACCCGTAAGACCTCCGTTCATCTTCACACACAGTTTAAGATATTTAATATTTAGTCTGAGAGCGTATGCAAGTGTATGCACACTATACTGTCCATGTCCAGAAAGGGAATAAAAACATCATCAGAGTAGTCCATATGAGACATCAGTGGGTTAATCAGAGTCTCTTGAAGCATCGAAAATACATTTTGGTCCAAAAATAACAAACACTACGACTTTATTCAGCATTGTCTTCTCTTCCGTGTTTGTTTTCAATCCTCAAAAAAAGATTTGAACGGTTGTGAATCGGCGCATTGATTCATGATTCGGATCGCGTGTCAAACTGCTGAAATCACGTGACATTGGCGATCCGAATCATGAATCATTTAATCTTGATGTTTTTTTTTAAATCTTGGCCCTAATCCTTTTCCTTATCTTATAAACATACTTAGGCCTATACATTAAAAAAAACAGGGGAATCCAGAGATGAGGGTGAGAGCAGCAGCTGTCGCGCTGTCAGTGTGTCCCGTAGGATTATTCCACATGTGATGAACATGTGTCCTCCGCTGTCTGTCCAGATCGGCCCCACTGCAGCCTTCACCCGTCCCGCCTGAATGGAGCCGCGTGCATTAGTGCTGCTGCACCTGTCCAACACCGGAGCACATCAGCACACATCAGTCACAGCTGGCACGTGTGAAGGGCCGCAGAGCTCGGACCGGGCGGACAGAAATCAACATGATTAATAGTGTTAATACTTAGTGTATTCGAATAAACATATCCTCAACAAGTAATAGAGCTGCACTCTCTAACATGTCTGCATGTGTGTGTGTGTGTTTGAGAGAGAGAGAGAGAGAGAGAGAGAGAGAGAGAGAGAACGAGTAGATCATGTTGAGAGTTAATGTGATGAACTCCACCTGCACTGTAAAAAAATGTGAACTTAAAAAAACATTAAAAATTATGTTTAAAAAAATGTGTACTTAAAAAAACATTTGTGTTGCCTTAAAATGTTAAGTTTAGTCAACTCAACTTAAAATTAAGGCAGTGCGAACACTTTTTTAAAAGACTTTCAATAAAAAAACCTTAAAATTTTAAGTTTAAGTTTAGTCAGTAACTCAGTTTAGCCAATATCCAAGTTGACTTATAGGGATAGTTCACCCAAAAATTAATATTCTGTCATCCTTTACTCACCCTCAAGTTGTTTCAAACCTGTATGAATTTCTTTCTTCAGCTGAACACAGGGGAAGATATTTTGAAGAATGTCAGTAACCAATCAGTTAACTGAAACCATTGACTTCCATAGTATTTTTTTTCCCCTACTATGAAAGTCAATGGCTCCAGTTAACTGTTTGGTTACTGACATTCTTCAAAATATCTTCCCTTGTGTTCAGCTGAAGAAAGAAACTCATACAGGTTAGAAACAACTTGAGGGTGAGTAAAGGATGACAGAATATTCATCTTAAAGTGAACTATCCCTTTAAGGTTTTACCTGCTTTTCAGGATGTGACTCAACAGCGTCCTCTATAGCCACAGATGGAGCTCCATAAAAAGGCGGTTCTGAGACAACTACTCCGCCTTCACGTGCTATCGGAAATGTGTTAATTAATTCCCTATGCTTAATTCCGACTACTGAAGTCGTGATTACGAGATCATTGCATTCAAGTTTCAAAATGTGAGGGCGTTGATGTAATTTTTTTACAATTTACATATTTTATACAATTCACGATAATTCAGAGAGCACGTTAAAGCTACACTGTGTAACTTTTTTTGTTAACTCTTAGCTAAAACACTTAGTTCTTTCAAAAATAAATGTGCTCATTAATGTATATTTACTTCTTTTAAGTAATAAAGTACTCTCGTAAGTATGCAACATCACTATCATAAACACAGACTAGGCCTACTTTTAAAATGTGTGTCACATTGATAACATTGTCCTTGATTTCCATCAGCTCTCAAGGCCTGTTGCACTGATGTTATTCCCGCATGATGTCCGCAGCAGGTGGAGGCTGAGGTCAAGAGATCCTGTGAGGGGAAAAGAAAACCAGTCGCCATCTGCCCGCCTAATTCCCACAGGTGGCTTCTGTCTCGACCCATTACAGGATCAACTGCGGCACACGAGCCGATCTCAACTCCTAGAGCAAATTAGCTTGGATATATATATATATATATATATATATATATATATATATATATATATATATATATATATATATATATATATATATATATATATATATATATTATTTGAATGTGCTGGCAAATGGATTACGCCCTACTCATTATATTATATTTGGTCCCATATTATATAATGAGTTATCCATTTGACAGCACATTCAAATATATATATATATATATATATATATATATATATATATATATATATATATATATATATATATATATATATATATATATATATATATATAATCAACCATTTCTGAATACGGAGCAGTTTGGTAATGACACCTAATAAATCACAATATAAAATTTAAAGGGATAGGTCCCTGAAAAAAAAAATCCCACCAAAACTGAAAATTTCCACATGATTCACTCACTCTGTATATGACTTTCTTCTTTCACACGAACACAATCAGAGTTAGCCTACATTAAAAATATGGCTAATCTTTCAAGCTTTATGGCAGTGAATGGGGAGTCCAGTTTTTGACGGCCAGAAATGTGAATCCATCCATCATAAAACATATAGGTTAATAAAGTCCTTCTGAAGTGAAATGGGATTTGTGTAAAATATTCATATTTAAAACTTTACATATCTAGGATGACTAGAGTGCGAGTAGCCTAAATCATGGGCTAATTTACATTTTTGGGTGAACAAACAAACCTAACTGAACTGAAAACGTTTAATTTCTAATGGGGTTGGGAAGACAAACTAGATAATGTCCTCATTTTAAAACTTTTTATAATTATTTTAAGTAAAACCATTTCTATAGCTCAAATAAATAAATAAATCATGTAGCGAACATAGGTTTGATTTCCAGGCAATGTATGAACTGAGTTCATTAAAATTTCCGATAGCATGACAGCTTTAAATTTGGTCCCACCGCTCCTCTGCTTACAGTCTTGATATAGATATGAGTGACACCTTGAGACGGAGCTCAACATCACTAAACTTGTGAGGCTTAAAACATCAAACTCAATATATTTCCTCATCCAGTATGAATCTCATTACTGCACAGGCAGCAGCCGACACCTGTGAGCCAGCCTGTAAAGCTGCTGTAAGAGGGTTTTGTGTTATTTCAGTTGTCAGATCCACTCAGAGTCTGAAGCCCGCAGTAAGTGTCATTATGCAGGTAATTGTTATTCTGTGATGGCGGCAATTACGCCTGCTTTGCCGAGGGAAAAGAGCACAATGATGTAAAAGAATCAGATCTGATTAAAGGCTTTATAGGGCCATACAGATCGTTGACAGGGCCATCAGAACGGGGGAAGTTCATTTTCGTTGACGCAAATCTAGCCTACGAGACGATTAACTCTTTCACACATGGATTTCCAAATCTTTTAAAACACGGTCTAATATCAAACTTATCTTGAGTTCAAAATGAAGTAAACAGTAGAAATGAAGTTGTAAACATCAGACTAACGCAGACCTCAAATAATCCCTGATCTTCAGCTAATCCACTGCTGCGAATGCAGGGCACTGGGCTGAGACACACACACACACACACACACATCACAGGTTACCAACACTAACAACACATCTCATTAATCTTGATCTCAACATTTACAAATGTTTTAAGATCAGAAGATGAATCTGAATGTGAAATAACATGAACATTTTATTAACGTACATTAACAAAAGTTAATAAATGCGGTAAAAATGTTTCCTTATTTTTAGTTCATTCTAGTTAATGCTTTAACAAATGATGAGGCCTTATTGTAAAGTGTTGCTATATACATACATAATATAGGCTATGTGTGTGTGCTGTGTATAATTATTATGAATATTTGAATACACACTCATGCATGTATATATTTAAGAAAATATTTGCATGCAATACTGTATATATAATTATACACACAACACACACATGTACTATGTAAACACAAGCTTTTTTGGGATGCGTTTAATCGCGATTAAGCATTTGACTGCCCTACATATATATATATATATATATATCCTTTATTTATTTTTTAATATTGTCTAATAATAATAGGCTATATACACATAAGTCTACAAAATATTTCCAGTTATTTGTTCCTTCTTTTACTCTAACCACAAGTATATAATAAAAATGATACATTTCTCTGTATATAAACACAATAATGCCTGCAATAATTTAATTTCTCTGATGTAATTATTAATGTCTCTGACGTCTGCAACCTGCTTAAAAACATAACCTTAGCACATTTTTACATGATCATTTTGTTGATTTCAACATGAAATCAAAACAGATTTTTTTTACATAAAAAAAACACGTCATTGTAATGTTTATAAAAATGTGACCCAAAATTACGTTCCATTTCAGCCATTTTTCACAATAAATTTGCGAAAAAGGCAAACTTACATTGTCTTACATTGTGTCTCATTGAATATCCTGTTTAATTTGGAGATGCATCCGTAAAATGAGTTGGCTTTAAGGATGTATTTTAAAGGAACACTCCACCGTTTTTAGAAATAGGGCTTATTCAACTTCTTTCCTACATTTAGATATGTGGGCAAATGCATTTTTGTCTCAGTGCATGCATTGTTTTAGTTTGGCAGGGTCGCCGCTAGCTTAGCTTAGCATAATGAATGGAATCCTATGTTGCCAGCTAGCATGTCCTGAGTAAAAGTGATCCAAAAAAAACCCCACTTATATGGGACTATATTATGGGGAAGCACAGCTGAAGCAGAGATTTAGATACATTCACGTCCTCCGACTGTTGAGCGATGTGTTGCGTGATATTTCTGATTCGCCTCTGCTTCCCCATAATATAGTCCAAGTCATAATCTGCCTAGGAAATAATCTGTCTAGTCTTAATCTACATCACTATTTGTGCTCGTTGTGAATACGCAGGCCACAAGAAGTAATTAGGTGGGTTTTTTTTTGATAACTTTTACTCAGGACATGCTAGCTGGCAACATAGGATTCCATTCATTATGCTAAGCTAAGCAAGCGCCGAACCTCCCAAACTAAAACAATGCATGCTAAGACAAAAATGCTTTTGCCCACATATCTAAATGTAGGAAAGAAGTTGAATAAGCCCTATTTCTGAAAACAGTGGAGTGTTCCTTTATATTGTGAGCATCTGAAAATAGCTTCCCCGTCACTGAAGGTCAAAGCTCTGGACGCAGCTCAGTTTCCTCCACCATGTTTCTGAGAGCTGTTTGATTTTATCTGGAGTCTTTTCTCTCAGCGTCTGAACCCTCGGCCACGCCGCCTCCTCCGCATGCCGTATGCTGGCCAGGATGGCGGCGTCGAACACTTCCTTCAGGTTTTTCTGCGTCAAGGCAGAGCATTCTCCAAAAGTTACGGCACCGATGCTGCGGGCGCACAGACGGGCTTCGTCTCCGCTCACCGGTTTCTCCTGGCCGTCTGCGAGCCGGATCAGCACCTGGACGTCCTCCTGCAGGTCGCACTGAGTGCCCACGAGGACGATGGGAACACCCGGACACAGGCGATGAACCTCAGGGGCCCAGCGGTCCGTCACGCTCCTGAAGGAGGACGGAAGGACCACGCTGTAGCAGAGCAGGAAGACGTCAGCATCACGGTAACAGAGCGGACGAATGCGCTCAAACTCGTCCTGTGAACATGAGAGAAAGAGTGTGAGCACTAAAGTAAAATGCTAAATCCTAATGAGTTGATAACTCCTTTTTGCATACTTCTCTTTAAAGGGATAGTTCACTTTAAGATGAATATTCTGTCATCCTTTACTCATCCTTAAGTTGTTTCAAACCTGTATGAGTTTCTTTCTTCAGCTAACTGGAGCCACTGACTTCCATAGTAGAAAAAAAAATACTATGAAAGTCAATGGCTCCAGTTAACTGTTTGGTTACTGACATTCTTCAAAATATCTTCCCTTGTGTTCAGCTGAGGAAAGAAATTCATACAGGTTAGAAACAACTTGAGGGCGAGTAAACGATGACAGAATATTTATCTTAAAGTGAACTATCCCTTTAACCAACTAAGTTGCAAGTGCTTTCCTATATATAACACAATATATTCAAGAAAATATGCCAGATGATGAATTATAGCAGGGACATTTCATCAGTCAGATGATTAAGATCTATTACGGTGTGCTGAACACATCACAGGGTCGATCTATGGCAGTGGTTCCCAAACCTGTCCTGGAGGACCACCAGCCCTGCACATTTTGTATGTCTCCCTCATCAGACACACCCACTTCAGGTCTTGCCATCTTTACTAATGAGCTGATGAGTTGGATCAGGTGTCTGGTGAGGGAAACATGCAAATTGTGCAGGGCTGGTGGTCCTCCAGGACAGGTTTGGGAACCACTGATCTATGGGACAGTCTTAAAGATCTACAGGACTCGATCCTAAGAGATTTCAAAGATCTAACACTAGGTGGCGCTGATTAGTCACATCCTGTTGCTTACATTTAGAGACTGATCCGCCGCCGTTCAAAGCACAGAGAGAGAAAGACAAACCATCCATCAGACAGACAGACAGACAGACAGATAGACAGACAGACAGACAGACAGACAGACAGACAGACAGGTAGATAGATAGATAGATAGATAGATAGATAGATAGATAGATAGATAGATAGATAGATAGATAGATAGATAGATAGATAGATAGATAGATAGATAGATAGATAGTCACCTGTCCTGCCATGTCACACAGTTGGAGTTGAACTGGTCTCCCATCCACCACAACTCTTGCTAAAATAGTGAAACACTTATATGTTTACAAAAATGGTATTCATTAATATATAATAATTAATGATCCTGAACTAAAAGCATTAATGAGTTATTGCAATGGAAAATATTACGTATAAAATTCGGAAAGGTCAATATGATAAGTCTTATTCTATATAATCATACATGATGAGACCATGTAAAAGTGCTCGAGCACAGCTGAGTGTGGATGAGTTTACCTGTGAAGTTGTCGAAGGCGGTGGGAATGTGCTCTGTCGGATAACCGTTCGTGGTGTAGCTGACGATCAGGCTCGTTTTACCGACCGCTGCGTCCCCGACCAGCACACACTTGACCCGTCGCTCCGGTGCGGCGGACGCCGGTGAGTCTCGCTGAAGAGTCGCTCGCGGCGGAACCGGAGGGGGATGATCGTCTTCATTTACCGACGCATCCTCATCCTGCGACGGCATGGCGTTTAACAAGTGAAACTTAGGCTATGTGGTGCAAAACAAGCCTGTGGTTGCTGTCAAAACACGGTTTGTGTTAAAAAAATAAAATAAAACTGGTTTATTCACCATTCCACCATCGCTAAATGACGGCGCGGGATCCCTCGCGCACCTGCTGTGTTATTTCTCTCGCGCTCTCAAGTCAAGTTCGAGCGCGCGCACCCGCGTCAGGTTGATTGACAGACGAGCATCTGCTGCAGTAAGAGGATTAAAACACCACACATGCGCTCAGTGTTGCGTTTCACTGACTCGCACATCTCCACCCGGCGACGGAGGAGAGAACGGAAAAAGTTGGAGAAAACAATAGAAAGAAATTATGTAAAAGAAAACGTGATTCCTCAGACCAGGCCTCCTTCTTCCATTGCTCTGTGGTCCAGTTCTGATGCTCACCTGCCACTGTTGGTGCTTTCGGCGGGGTCAGGGGTCAGCATGGGCACCCTGACTGGTCTGTGGTTATGCCGCCCCATACACAACAAACTGAGATGCTCTGTGTATTCTGACACCTTTCTATCAGAACCAGCATTAACTTCTGGAGCAAACTGAGCTCCAGTAGCTCGTCTGTTTGATCGGCCAGCCTTCGCTCCCCACGTGCATCAATGAGCCTTGGCCGCCCATGACCCGGCCGGTGGCCGGTTCTCCACTGTTCCTCTTGGAGCACTTTTGATAGACACTGACCACTGCAGACCGGGAACAGCCCACAAGAGCTGCAGTTTAGGAGATGCTCTGACCCAGTCGTCTAGACATCACAATTTGGCCCTTGTCAAACTCGCTCAAATCCTTACGCTTGCCCATTTTTCCTGCTTCTAAGACAACAACTTTGAGGACAAAATGTTCACTTGCTGCCTAATATATCCCACCCACTAACAGGAGCCGTGATGAAGAGAT